>NW_023144623.1:11908741-11931241 GCF_012932325.1 Thrips palmi
CGCGGCGCGTCGCCATGCATATTTCCCCATTGCCGTGGCATCGCGCGGGGCGCAGGCTAGCCTCGACTATCACCATTAACCAAGTTGGTGACGTGCTTAATGACTCCCGAGGGTTTGCGCGGGGCGGGCGGGGCGGAGGGACGCGAGGCGGACGCGCGCACTTAGCCCTCCCCCCCCCCCTCCCCGTTAACCGCCCCCCGTCCCCGCCGCGCCCAGCCTCCGGCCCAACTTGGTGTCACCGTACCGCGATGAGTTTGTTGGCGCAAAAGTAACGCTGCGGTGGGTGGCGGCGGTGGCGGCGCTTGAACCTGATACCGGCGCCAAGGTCGCCCGGCCGGCGGGGGCGGCGGGGGCGGCGGGGGGCGGACAGGGAGGCTTTGCGGCCCTCGTCCCCGAGCTCGTCCCCACCGCCGGGCCGCCACCGTGAAGAGGGTCAAGGCATGGCCGGCGTGTCGCTGCTGGCTGCTGTACAGGCCGCCGGGCAAGCCTCGGGCAAGCCGGGCCCGGCCTGCAGCTCGCCTATGGTTAATTTACCTCTAACCGTTCATCCGTCTTCCCCCGCCCCCGCCACCGCCCCGCCGCCGCCCCGCCCCACCACGCCCCGGCCGTTTATTGCTCGGACCCTGTTTGGTATTCATCGACTGGTCGAGTAGCCCGCGGCCGCCCTAAGCCGCACGCCGCCCTGCGAGTCGCACCCCGGCCGCCTAATCCTAGCCCGCCCCGCCCCGCCCCGCCCGCCCCGCCCCGCCCCGCCCCGCCCCGCCCCGCCCCGCCCCGCCCCGCCCCGCCCCGATCGCGGCCGCGCTGTTGACTACACTAATGCCATCGTTCCGGTTCATTCGTCAAGCCGCCAGTCGAGACTGTCTCGCGGCTCGGAGATACACAGCGACACAGTTTGCGAAATATTGGCGCGAAATTAGTCCGCGTCGCCCCACTGCCAATCACTGGGGCAGTGCGCGCTCGACACTCCTCTCCCTTCCAGTCACTCCATCGTTCTTTCTCTCTCGCACCCCTGCGCGGCGCCTCATGAGTGGGACGGAGGGAGAACTCTTCAGAATGAGCGTGCGCGACAGTAAAGCCCGGAATTTGGGTCCCAATCCCAATCCCTGTCCCTTTCCGCCGCACCTATCGGGCAGCTGGCCGGGGCGGGGCGGGGCGGGGCGGGGCGGGGCGCAGCTGGGGCCGCCCTGCCAGTGTCGTGTCCACCAGGGGCTCCACTCCGCGCACTCGGCGTCCTCGGCGTCCTCGGCGTCCTCGTGCTGGGCGGCAGCGCGCACGGCACGCACCCAATTCCCTGAGAAGCGATTCCGTTTTATCGCGACACGCCAAGAAGGCCAGGAAGGCCGTGGAGGTTCGTCGCGCGTCCAAGCCGCGGGGCTTTCAAGCGACCCGAAGGCCAACGGCCACTAAAGCGCGTTCATTTGCGTTGCCAGTGTACCGGTTTCCGAAGGGCCCGGCAGGCCGCCCACCTTGGCCGTGCCTTGGCCGTGCCTTGGCATTCCGCGCAAAGCGCCGTCGAACGGCGCGGCGCACAGTGGGCCAGAAGACCGGTGCAGGCGACAAAAACTCTAGACGCGTTTTGAGCTCCACAGTCGCTAAGTGGGACTCGAACCGAACGTGTGTGAGTCCTGTTGAGAGACTCCGAAGCTCCAAACGCGTCTAGAGTTTTGGCCGCCTCCACCGGTCTTCTGGCCCACTGTGCGGCGACGCGGCCAGGTCGCCGTCGTGCCGCCAGGACCCACCGGACTCGCCCCACCCGCCCAGCCTTCGTTAGAGCGTAACGGCCCGAAGGAGCGCAGTCACAGCGCCGCCACCAACGGGATAGTGTTACACGCGAGCACGGCGCGCGCCCGGCGCGCCGGGGCTCTACCGCTGCACGCTGTCCCACTTCTGGGGCGTGAGTTTGACTACACCGCCGCCGGCCCGGCCAGGCCAGCCGACGCGACACGGGCCACGAACAAGGCCGCCTTTTAGTTGCAGCCACCCCGGTGTGCAGGCTACACGTGCCCCCCCTCCCCTCAGGGCACGTGTAGCGGCCATTAGGGGACCTGCACTGTGCCGGACACCAGTGCATGGCCCACCCCGAAGGCCCCCGACGTCCCCGTCAACGCGCTAGCCAGTTCGGCCCCATCCGCCTGGCTCCTGGCTCTGGCTGCCCTGGCCGGGCCGACACACCGGCAGGCCGTCAGGAAGGGAAACCAAATATTTAGAATTAGCCGTGGCCCCTCGCCTGCGCCCCTCCACCCTCTTTCCCTTTTGGCCGGACGCTATTTGCAGATGGCAGATGAGGACCCCGATCGCGCGGCTCGGCCCTCGGCTCGGCCTTCGGCTCTTCCGAGCTCGCCACGCCACTGTCCGCGCCTCGCCGCCCAAATATTTGCCGGGCCGGATTGAAAGTCATTGTAAGAAAGCCAAGTGGCGGTGGAACGACTGCCTGGCAGTGCCTCAGTGCCCGCCGACGGTATCCGGCACCCGCGATCCGTTTGCGCGCCCAATCTTGACTGCGGAATGAATGACCGGGAGGCTGCTCTCCGCGCTGCTCTCCGCGCTCCACTCTGCGCCCGCAAAGGGACTCGAAAAAAAAGAAGGAAAGACGGAGAAAGGAAACGCCAAGAAAGTTGGGCTTTGTGATTGCCGCGTCGCTTTTCGGCACGTCATGTCCGCCCTGACGACCCAAGACGACCCTGACGGCCGCGACGGCCACGACGGCCACGACGGGCACGCAGACAGGACGCTAATTGGACCAGAGTCCTGGAGTCTCCAGAGGGGAGTCGGCCCGCAGGACCGCAGCCAGGACACGCGAGATGGGCCGCGGGCACTTACCGAGGCTCATCCCCCCGACGGGTAGCCGCGCGCGCAGAGGCGTCGGTATCCGAAAGTGGAGGTTGTTGGTTCAACTCCCCCACGCGCGTTTTTTCGAATTCTTTTTTAGCCTGGGCGTATGCACGCGTGTATCCGGGATGAGCTCGTCCGCCTGGCTGGGACGCGCGGAGTTCCCCGCCGCGCCACTGTACACTAATCTAGCGATAGCGCGCCCTGTAGACTGAGAGCCGCTTTCGCCGCTCTGCCTCCCTCGCACCCATACGGGACGCCCCGCGAGTGCGAGGGGGACAGAGCGACCGCGCGCACACACGGCGCCGTCAACAGGTGTTTGGTGGCGTACCTCTGGTTGCGGTAGCGGATGTTGACGATGAGGAAGAAGGAACCCAGCAGCATGCCGATGGAGGCGCACGAGGCCAGCAGCACGTACACCGTGAGGTTGATCTGCGAGTGCTGGATCTGGTGCAGCGTGCGGTCCTTGGGCGGCATGCCCCGGCCGCCCTGCCACAGCACCGGGTGGCCGCGCGCCATGTCCAGCTGCTCCGTCACGCCGTTGAACTCGCCCACCTTGATCTCCTCGCCGCCTGCAGCAAGCATGCCAGTGTGCCGGTAACAACAAAGGGTGCAAAACAACGAGGGGGACAATGAGGCAGAGTCGTCATCCGGCCGTCGCGCGCGGCGCTTGTATAGCGACTGTCCCGGTTCTCGAGACAAGCCGGGACGCGCGGACGGGGCGGGACGGGACGGGACGGCGGCGCCGGAGAGGGACTCACCTTGAAACTGCTTCAGCAGGATGTTGGCTTTCCTCTCGTTGTCGTAAAACCGGACGGGGCCCTGCAACAGAACGGAGACAGTGTGTCAGCGGGAGCTTAGCGCTGAGCCTCGCCATGCGCCACGCAAGCCACGCACAGAGCAGACTTGTTCGCCAACACGAATATCAATCACAAACTAAAAGGAGGAGCGGGCAGGCCGGGTAGGCAACCAGGCCGGCCGAATGGCACAGGCAAGCCACCCGGCAGGCAGCACAACGGAGCGAAACGAATCTTGTCTCAAGGCCCGGCAGTAATAAAAGGGACAAACTGCCCTGCTGACACTGCCGATGCCGAATCAGCTCCCCCCCCCCTCTTCCCTTGGCTTTTCACGGCGGAATCGCATCACTTTCACCGCGCCAAGCCAAACCGTCGCCCCGCCTTGGTCAAGCCGGCCTCGATATTGGAAAGGTGCGCGCCCCGCCCCGCCCCGCCCCGCCACTAAGCCCCGAGACCACGAATCGGAACAGCCCCCCCCCCTTGTCGCCAATTCGTCAGCCCGGCCGGCCCGGCCCTCCTTTTCTGTCGGCGGCCCATTGAGATTCAGATACGGAGACAATGAGGTCGGTGTCACAGAGGCCGGCGCGGGGGCTGGCCCCGAACGGCGCTTCCGTCGCCCTGTCTCTCTCGCACTCACGGGGCGCGCCGCAGCGGTGCGAGAGAGACAGCGCGACGCGGGTCCGGACCAGCCGGGCCAGCCGCTCGCGCGCACTAAACAGGCCAGCCCTTATACATTGCCAAAGCGGGCGCTATCTCCCATCCCGTCCCGACCCGTCCCGACTGCCCGGGGCCCCGGCCGCCCCCGGAGCCCCCGCCGCCCCGCGGGTGGACAGATCCAGCGGCGCGCGGTTCCGGCCCTCGCGCCCCGGCCTCAACAACAAGGTCGAGTGCCTTTACCGGAACTCTCCCCGGCTGGCGCGGCCGGCATCCGTGCGCGCTTCTTCTATTAGAGTCCTCTCTGGCCGCCATGCTGCCGTTGCTTCCGGCGATGAAAAATCGCGCTCCCGTTTCCCTCTTCCACTGCAGCGCACTTTGGGCCAGAAGACCGGTGCAGGCGGAGAAAACCCCAGAAGCGTTTTGAGCTCCAGAGTCGCTAAACAGGACTGGAACCAATCGTGTGACCCCACCAATGGATTCCTCGTTCCGAGAGCAATCCATTGGTGGGGTCACACGTTCGGTCCGAGTCCCATTTAGCGACTCTGGAGCTTAAAACGCGTGCGGGGTTTTGACCGCCTGCACTGGTCTTCTGGCCCACTGTGCGGCGGCAGGGCGACGGCGCGTCGATCCGAAGCGTTTTCTCGCAGTGCAGTGCCCTCCTAATTGTGGCACGACGTTCCTCGAGGCGAGCGTTAACTGTGACCACGCCGCGCCACGCAACGTGACCGCGACGTCACACTGGCGTAATTAAGTCGGAATAAAGATGGAAGAAGAAAGACCGTTAATCTCAAAGGATATAATTACTTTACGCGGTAAAAAAAGGGAAAACAAAGCGGAATGTTTAAAGAGGACTTGGCGCGCTGCTTCGCGCTGCTTGCCGCGCATTTTCATCATTTCGGAGGGAGGGAGACAAACAAAGGCGACCTCGCAGTCACATCAGACGCAGTCGAGGTGAAAGGGCAAAGGAAAACGCCGCGTGGTGGGAAATTTCCAATTTTTTCAAACCGGAAACGGAAATCAGGGCCCGGCCGGCCAGATCAAGGCCGTCCCGCCCGACCGCGGACCGCGAGCCGGTCCCCGACAAAGCCATTAATTTTCTTTTTCGCCTAATATCCTTTTTATACATTTCCCCCTTCTTTTCTTTTTTCCTGTGGCCGCCCGGTCGGCCCGGGCCTTGGTCCGGGCCCTTGTCGGTGCTCGGCCGCTCGGCGAGACGGTTTGCAAATAAGAAGGGCCGGCGGTTGCGGCGCGCCACCACACCCCGCTCCGCCCCGCCCGACTTCTCATTTTGAGTTATCCTTGGAAGCGGGCCATTCTCAACCCCTGCAGCCATCGGCCGGGCTGGGTCGGCCTGGCCTGGCCTGGCCTTGCCCCGATCGCGCCATCGAGGCAAGTGCTTACGCACTGGAAGGGAGCCAAGGCGGTGCGAGCCGCGCCCAGCCCAGCCCAGCCGGGCCGTTGCATCGCGCCATCGCCATGGCGGGCGCGGCGCCCACGCCACTGCTTATTCCGAGTCCATCTGACCGCGGCCGCAGTGCGTTCAATTCCTGGCGCGTCCGGTGAGGCACGGCCGCGGCCTCGGTGAGGTACTTCCGGGCACGGCGTGCGCGATGACGGATCGAACAAGTTCAGCAGCGCAAGTCGACTCGCGATTTATCGCGCTAAACACCTCGTGAAATCAAAGGGAAGTGGAGGTCACACCTTCGACACACCGTAAGCCGCAGGGGGCGGGGAGCAGCCCGCCAGAGGGCTTCGGGTTCCCGGGGGTGCTGACTGAGCTCGCCGCCAAACGCGACCCTCGATGCGAGGACCCCGACGCCCTCCTCGGAGGCGGCGAGTGCGCGGGACTCACGAAGGCGCAAAATTGCATTCGACTGCTGCGGAGTGCGAGGGTGTGGTGCCGCGAGGACAGCTTGGAGTGCCTCGCCGAGAACCCCACCACACAGTGGGCCACGACCCGGTGGAGGCGGTCAAAATCCCCGACGCGTTCTGAGCTCCAGAGTCGCTAAATGGGACTCGAACCGGACGTTTGACCCCATCAAAGGATTGCTCTCCGAACAAGGAATCCATTGGTGCGGTCACACGCTCGCTTCGAGTCCTGTTCAGCGACTCTGGAGCTCAAAACGCGTCCAAAGTTTCGGCCGCCTGCACCGGTCTTCTGGCCCACTGTGCACCGAGGACCCCGCGCCACCGCCGAGCCGAGGCGGCCCTTCACCGCACCGCCCACCCAATATCTTACTGAGGCAGTAAAGATGCCCCTCCAGGTGGCAACACGGCAGGCTGCAAGGGTCGGGCTCGGGGCGGGCGGGTCGGGGCGGGTCGGGTGGGTCGTGGGTCGGGCGGGTCGGGTCGGGTCGGGTAGCGAGGGTAGCGCGGCGAGGGCGTGGCGGGGAGCACTTCCGCCGGAAACGGCACGGCCGCACATCTAAACCCGACAGTGGCACAAGGAGCAAAACAAACTTTGAATTTAAACGCGCGCGCGCTTTCGGTCTCTTTCGGTGTAACTTGGCTACAGGCGGGTTCATGACAGCTGAATTCACTCCCGGAGAAGTTTTCACCGATGCAATTGTTTATATTTTCCCGCGCGACAGAGTGACGAAGTACCTGCACGGCAAATGTAATCAGCCCCGTCGTCATTATTGGAATTGGCCGGGGTTGGAGTGCACTGGCACACTGGCAGCACACTGTGGGCCGGGCCAATAACGATGACAAGTTTGGCGAGCAAAACACGCGCCAAAAACAACAACAATAGAGTGACCGCTCATTTGCAGCCCGAATGAGGCAGGAATAACTTGGAAACTTGCGACCAATGACACGAAGATGACCGACAGTGGCGGGACCGCACGCTCATGCTCAGCATTGTCCGCGGCGGACTGTCTCTCTCGCACCACCACGAGTGCGAGACAGAGAACCCCTTTCAGAATCGGCCTGGCCGCCCGCGGCCCCGTGTGCCGATCAGAATTCCATAATACACGTTGCCGGGGCAGCGTCCAATAGCAACAGCGCGCCACACACATTCTGCAGTCAGGCACGCAACCGCCCGGCATCGCTATTTTTGGAACAGCGCCTCACGCCGCTGTTTTCTGAATGCGTGTCGTGTTTATAAATGTTAAAATTAGCTCCTTGCTTTCGGCACGCATCACGCCGATTGGCCGAGCCAGTGTAGGCAATGCCTGTTGCGGGTTGCCTATCGCTGACTCGGCGGGCGCGTCCCGTCTGGGCCGCACGGCCGGATCGCAGCAGACGGAACTCTTTTCAACTTAATTAAAGTTTCGCCCCGACGGCACCTGCTCGTAAATTTATACAAAAGTAGTCCGTCCAGCCGATGAGCCCCGCCGAGCGCGGCAGCGCGGCTGGCAGGCCATTGAGGTGGCATCCCACAGTGGGCCAGAGGACCGGTGGAGGCGGCAAACACTCTCGACGCGTTCTGCGAGGGCCAGCGTCACTCAAGAGGACTCGAACCAAGCGTGTGACCCCACCAATGGATTCCTCGTTCGGAGAGCAATCCATTGGTGGGGTCACACGCTCGGTTCGAGTGACATTGAGCGGCTCTGAGGTTCGAAACGCGTCCGGGATTTCGACCACCGGTCCACCGGTCTTCTGGCCCACTGCGGTTGGGCCTGGCAGCGCCTGGCTGCCTCCGGACTCCGGATGGCCCACGTCGCCTCCCCGAGCCAGACTGACACCCTCAAGTGGATGGGGCCTCGACGGATTAAACACAATGTGCGCCTCGTAATGGGCTGCATGACAAACGAGACCCCCCCCCCACTGCCACCTGCTATTCTTTTGTAAGTACCCCCGTCGCCTGGGCCGGCCCGCCACACCGGCAGGCGGGACGCACACAAGGGCTTGCCCCCTTTGTACCCAACCGGCGTGCCACACGACAGGCAAAAAAAAAGAAAAACACACCCACAAACCGTCGTCAATTTTTTCGACAAACCTTTCGGCAAACACGGTGTCACTTCATTATCCCCCCGCCCTCTCTCTCTGTCTCGCTCTGGCGTGTGGCCCGGGGCGTGTGGCCACAAAGACGGAGCGCGACGCTGCAGGCAGTGCAGGCGCGCTTAGCGGAGGACGGCCTCGTTTTTCACCTTAACCAAGTTCGCCGCGCCGCGCCGCGCGCCCAATGCAATCGCATTAACTTTGGCGGTGACCCCTAGTAACGGCTTCGCCTCCCTCTCCGTCTCCGTCGCTCTCTCTCCGCTTTTTGCCGCCCAGAGGGAGACAGAGCGAAGCAGTGTCCGGGAGAAGAAGAATAGACTGCACTCGACTCCAGGTTTTTGTCTGTCTCCTTTTTTTTTGCCCGGCGTTGTTGTTGTTGTTTCCGATCGCCCCACGGCTTCGCATCGTCTGTCTGGCTTAGGCCTTAATAATTCCAGGAGGCCGCTAACGATTCGTGAGCAGGTGACTGAAATTATTGAACGAGACATCCGGGCGAAGCCTGTGGCGCTCCAGAGGCATTTTCACCGGACCTCACGGAAAACTAGTTTCAAGTTGAACCCGAGTTGACCATGGTAGGCAGGTAGGCACCCAGCGGTTTCGTGAGGCTTTCAAACTACGAGACAGGAGCTTTTCAAGACTTTCCTGCTGACCCCCGCGCCTCCCCGGGCCTCCCTGGGGGCACACTGCGACCAGGGTCGCGTCCACGTCGCCGGCCGCGCGCTTCGGAGCCAGCGGGCCAGCAGCACCCGGCGAGATAGGGAGGCAGTCTATCTGCTGACGCTGCCGGATCGGCCGGGACGGATCCTCGAGCCGGCAGTCTTGCACGGCTTGTCGTACAGCCCCAACCCCGGCTGGAATTATTTCAGGGTGGCGCGCCATGGCGGGGCTGGGGCTAAGCAGAAAGGCCTTTGTTTCCCAGTGTCTCATCAAGGATTTGCTTCACGCAATGTGACTCGTCAGCTAGTCTGCCGTGTGGCAACCCTACGACTTCCACCGTGACGCCGGCCATGTGGCCACCTTACCCGCGCGCCGTCCCGATAGTGAGGCCGCCCGCCGGGTGGCTACGCTAGCTGGGCGCCTGGAGGCCTAGGGGGCGCAAGGGCGGCCGGAGCCTTAGAAGAGCCCGCCTGAGCGGTCGGGCCAAAGCCACCAATGTCATCAATGTCACTGGTTTGGAACACAAAGCCCGAAAACAGACACGCCGTCCTTCTCTCTCTCTCTCTCTCTCTCTCTCTCTCTCTCTCTCTCTCTCTCTCTCTCTCTCTCTCTCTCTCTCTCTCTCTCTGCCCGGCCGGCCCGCCTGACAGTGCCCGCGGCACACTGCTCTGCTCAGGACTCGGGACGACCAAAGACGCCTAAAGGACGCCAAAAAAGGAGCAGCGAGGCGGGGCAGGCCGGGGCAGACAACAGGGCGCCTACAGAGAGGCTTCGGCCGACTGCGGGGACCGCGGCGGGGGACGCAGAAAGGTGGTGGCCAAGTGGACCGGCAAGCCCGAGGGCAAGCCGCCGCCAAGCCCGCGAGTCACAGGGCCGTGCCGTGACAACACTGCAACAGCACGCCCGCTCGTACCGTGGCCATCTTTATCTTTATTGGGGCACAGGCCGGTCCACCAAGTCGTGTAGGGCCGGCCCCCCTCCCCCCGTCCCGCCCCGCTCGCGGCGACCCCACCTGATCCTAACGACCCTCGGATTTCACCTCCTCAACTCCAGGACCGCGGAAGGCCTGGAAGGGCTGGAGGACCTGGAAGGGGTCCGGACGGCACACTTGGTGACGATGCATCGGGACTCGGGACGCTGTGGGCTTATTACGGTGCAGGCGCCCTCCACGGAGCGAGAGCGAGAGAGACGGAGGGAAAGGCAGAGACGGCGCGGCACGTGCTCGTCCCGCCGACGCGACTCGAGACCGAATAATTGGAACCCCACAGCAGTCACGGAGCTTACGGAGGGAAGACGTCGGCATGCTGGAGGCTCACGGTGACTCGCATTTCTAGGGTTTGCCCTCGGCGGAACGATTCCCAGCGGTGCTGTCTCTCTCGCACGCTGGGGGCGTCTCGCGTGGGTGCGACAGAGAGGGAGAGCCCGGCCGTCTCCCTGGCGCGCCCTGTCGGAGCCGCACAGTGGGCCAGAAGACCGGTGGAGGACGCCGAAATTCTAGACGCGTTTTGAGCCAGTCGTCAAACCTGACTCGAACCGAGCGTGTGACCCCACCACCGGATTCCTCATTCGGAGAGCGATCCATTGGTGGGGTCACACATTCGGTTCGAGTCCCGTTTAGCGACGCTGGAGCTGCAAAACCCGCCCGGGATTTTGGCCGCCCGGGTCTTCTGGCGCACTGTGTGCCGGGGCGAGCGGGTAGCAGCTCGCGCCGGTATCGGGGAAGTCGGCGGCGCGGAACGCGCTGCGCAGCGCTGCGACGCCGTCCCGCAAATTAGCAGTGGCGGGGCGTGTGGGCAGCCGGGCGCGAACTTGCAATTACATCGCGACGCTGCTTTGAGGAGACTGAGAGGTCGTTTCCGTCGCTCCGTCTCTCTCGCAGCCGTACGGGGCGCCCCACGAGTGCGAGAGAGACGGAGCGACGGCGTGCTCCGCGGCCTGTACTTTGTGGCTGTGCTTAGCAGCCAAAGCTGCCCCGGCCGGCAGGCAGTGCGGCAATGCCCTTGTCCGTGGCACACTTCGTTAAGCACCGAGGAGCGCGGCGCGCAGCAACCCGTACCTGCGAGAGCGCCAAAGCACGCCAAAGCGCGCCAAAGCCGAGCCAGCTGCAATTAGCACGCAGCCCAAACTCATAAACTCAATTCCGCGGAAACTTGAAAAAAAAAAGGAAAAAACGAAAATAAGAAAGTTAGGCGTGCTTGTTTATTTATCCGCGGCGCTGCGCCGGGGAGGTCAACATGAGCATCATCCTGGCGTCCTGCATCGTCAAAGGAATTAGCCTCGTCATTTGGCCCAAATTATTCTCCTCTTTTTCGGGCCTCTCTCTTCCCCGGGACGGCGGGGCGAAGGGCGGCGCGGCCCCGATACTCGATTATGGATGAAATTCACTTTTTTGCGGCCGACTTAGCGATGATGATAACATCGACCGCTTTATCTCAGTGATGGCGCTGCGTTTTCAGCGGACTCAGCGACCGCGCCGCACCGCACTGTGAAGACCGCTGGAGACGGCCAGAATTCTAGACGCGTTTTTGAGCTCCAGAGTCGCTAAAGAGGACTCGAACCGAACGTGTGACCCCACCAATGGATTGCTCTCCGAACGAGGAATCCATTGGTGGGGTCGCACGGTCGGTTAGAGTCCTGTTTGGTGACTCGGGAGCTCAAAACGCGTCTAGAGTTTCGGCCGCCGCCGGCGGTCTTCTGGCCCACTGTGTGGCGCCGTGCTGGATCACTGCGGAGTGGCGGGGAGGAGCCTGGTGGCTTCCAGCGGGACTCCAGCCTTGACTCCAGCCACACCGATGCCCCTCCAGTCTACATTGTTGTCGACCGTAACCTGCTGTAGCCAACTTTGGCCCCACCGCCCCCTACCAACCCCACCGCCTTGGTGCTGATGCCTGTGCGTTAACGGCGGTTTCACAGCCGGGCCTGCGGTGGAGCCCCGCCAGCCCTGACCTAGTCCTGGCCCGGCCAGCCTATCAAGCACCTCCGCACTCCAACACAACCTCCAGAATTTTTTTTCAAGTGGCGAAAACTTTTTTGGGATTCGAGCCTGGCCGGAGGCGAAAGCTTGTAACACGCCTGAGTCCGGATTTGTGACGCGACTGCCGGTGTTGCGCTGGGCTGGGACGGCTGGGGCCTCGGCGGAATAATTGGTGTCCAGAGCGCATCTGGAGGTCTTTCGCGTCGGCTTTCGCCTCGGCTTTCGAGGCGTGGCTCATTCCGGGCGGCGCTGTCTCTCTCGCACTCACGGGGCGACGCGCAGGGCGGAGGCGTGCGAGAGAGACAGCGCGACGTGAAGCACTGCTCGGAATCCGACTCCGGCGAGGCGCGAAGTCTGAGGCTGCCTCATCACCGCTACCGGGATTCTGCCCATGAATATGCAGCGAAAAGATTAATCCGGCGGAGCGGAGCCGAAAACCGGGAAAGCGGAGCATGCTCATTACCTCTGTTTCGCGCTTCGCGCTTCGCGCCGCTATCCACTCGGCGCGTGCTACGCCACTAGAAGTGCCCGCGGGCACGGCCGGGCACGCACGCGCGGCCAGGCTCAAGAGCAAGTCGATACTAATCCGATGGCGCGGCGGCCGGCCCTGTCTCTCTCGCACCCACTCGGGGCAGGCCACGAGTGCGAGAGAGACAGCGCGATGCGGCCCTGACCCCGCCAGCAGACTCAAACGAGCCGGCTGAAGAGACTCACCGTGACCCCCTCGAAGCTGGTGTTCTTGAGCGCCTCCAGGAACACCTTCTCCCACATGGCGTCGCGGTACTTGAAGTTGGACATGGTGTCGTTCTTGCGGTAGTGGCGGATGCGGTGCGCGGCGTGCTGGATGGCCAGCGCCACGGCCCACACGCCGTCGTAGGTGTAGCCGTGGAAGCGCGAGTACTCCTTGTCGCGCCGCAGGTTGTACTCCGCCATGTACTCGTCCGCCGTCTGCAACACAACAAGCCGAGTTGGTGAGCCGCTGTGGAAAGAAATAGTTTTCATTTTGGACGGTTGTGGGAGAAAGACCGGTGGAGGCGACCAATATTCCGGATGTGCTTTGAGCTCCAGAGTCGCTAAAGGGGACTCGAACCGAACGTGTGACCCCACCAATGGATTGCTCTCCGAACGAGGAATCCATTGGTGGGGTCACACGTTCGGTTCGAGTCCCCTTTAGCGACTCTGGAGCTCAAAACGCGTCTAGAGTTTTGGCCGCTTCCGCTGGTCCTCTGGCCCACAGTGAGCAGGCTGGCCCGGACCACGTGTAACAACGCGGCAGCTTCATTGGTTTTTGCCCTGGCCGGTTGATGCCATGGAGGCCACGGGGGCCATGGAGGCCGCAGGGGCCACGGGGGCCACGGGGCATGGAGGCCGCGGCAGTGGCTGGATAACGGTACGGGCTGCCGCGGGCTGCCGCTCCGTGCGCTATCGCCGCCATTCCATCTGATGCGCGCCGTGCTGTGGCATTTAATCGGAACGCAGCCGGGCCGAGCCAGCAAGTTGGCCGCATGCAGGTACACCGCCAAACGGGGCATGATCGGGGAGCGAGCGATGTCGGCGTGATGGCGGCGCTGCGCAGTGGGCCAGAAGACCGGTGGAGGCGGCCAAAACTCCGAACGCGTTTTGAACTCGAGTCGCTAAATGGGACTCGAACCGAACGTGTGACCCCACCAATGGATTCCTCGTTCGGAGAGCAGTCCATTGGTGGGGTCACACGTTCGGTTCGAGTCCCCTTTAGCGACTCTGGAGCTGAAGACGTCCGGGATTTTGACCGCCTCCACCGGTCTTCTGGCCCACTGTGCTCTGCCCGTCGAGCTTGGAGAAGCCAAGGCGCACTCGGCACACAGTTCGACAAGGCCGAGGGAAAGGAAGAAAGACGTGATAAATTTACATCGCTCCAGCGGAACGGATTGGAGGGGCGGGGGCGGCTGGGGGCGGCTGGGGGCGGCTGGGGGTGTCTCTGCAGGTCCCTGGGCAGCTGGCGCTAGGGCTGGCGCGAGGCTAGGCGAGGCCATCAGTCATTCTGGCGACGGCGACTTTCGTCGGGATACTCCCGGTACCCGCACTCCGCCGCGGCGCGCCGCAGTCCGACAGGACTCCGACGACGCGTCGCCTCCTCTCTTTCCGTCGAGGAATTCGCCAGGAATCCTCGTCCTGTCGGCATGTTCCGTACACGTTTTTTTTCCGCATTTTTCCGCCGCCTTTTCCTGGTTTTCCGACGTTTTCCAGCGCCGTGTCTACAGACGCGTTCCTCCGGCCGGCCTGGCCTTCCCTGCCGGACCGGTCGGGCGGCCGACCATATATTTGCCCGGGAATTTTAAACAACGCGGAGGATTGTGTGCTAAGGAAGAAAAACGGGGCGTCCACTGTAAGTGAAGGCCCGGGCCGCCGCTGCTCCTCCACCGCCTCGCACCTGCCGGCCAAGCCCACGTCGACGACTACACTGATAAATAAAAGCTGCCACCGCACTGTGTGTGTGTGTGTGTGTGTGTGTGTGTGTGTGTGTGTGTGTGTGACGGCTGACTGCACACGGACATGTCGAAATGCCGGTTGACTGCGGGCCACCCCAGGCACCGCCATGCCACCGCCATGCGCGCGGACCTCCCTTACCGTGTACCGCCCCGTAAACCCGAACCCAATAAATATTCCAGACGACGCGACGCGGCGTTATATTTTTGTTTGTCGTTCCCGCAGTTTTGTTTTTTTTCCTCCACCCCCTTCACGTCCGCCCATCAAATCATCGATTTTCGTTCTCACTTTTGGCGGGGACTGTCTCAAGGCCGCGGCCCGTTTCAGTCTTTCAGTCGCACGCGCCATTAAGCAAAGGGTTAACGAAGCTGTCACGACTGCCAGGCTAATTGCCGATGCCTGTCGTTTTGACAACCTCAGCCGTGAGGACGGACGGACGGACGGACGGGCGAACAGACAGACAGACAGACGGACAGGCAGACAGACGGGCGGTGTCCTTATCAAAGGGGCAGATCCATGTCATTTTCCCAAATTAAAACGTCTCTATCACGGCCGGGCCTGGGGGCGTGACACGGCGGACAGGCAGGCAGGCAGGCAGGCAGGCAGGCAGGCAGGCAGGCAGGCAGGCAGGCAGGCAGGCAGGCAGGCAGGCAGGCAGGCAGGCAGGCAGGCAGGCAGGCAGCCAGGCAGCCAGGCAGGCAGGCAGGCAGGCAGGCAGGCAGGCAGGCAGGCAGGCAGCCAGGCAGCCAGGCAGGCAGGCAGGCAGGCAGGCAGGCAGGCAGGCAGCCCTACGGGCAGACAGTCAGGGCACGCCGATCTGTGCTCCGCACGCTCTGTGCGACGTCCTGCACCGCCTCGCCCTGTGCCTCGGCTGCCTCTAGGCTGGTCCAGGCGCCACTTCTGCTTGGCTCTCGCTCTCTCCCTCTCTCTCTCTCTCTCTCTCTCTCTCTCTCTCTCTCCCCCCCTCCCTCTCTCTCGCTCTCTCTCTCTCTCTCTCTCTCTCTCTCTCTCTCTCAACTCGTCTCAGGAGCAGGGGTCTTTGCTCGGTAAATATCCAGCCGCCGGCCGCAGCAGCAGGTACTGGAGTAAGTTGAAGCCTGCCCCACCCCCAACCCCTTCCCCCTCGACCGAGTAGAAGCCAGCTTATACATTATGCAGCCTGGGACGCGCTAGTTTTGCCAAAACAAATACACTTCATTGCCAAGCAAGTAGAGTTCGTTCAGGCCCCGGGCAGTGGCTGGCTGGCTGACTGGCGTCAACATCGCCACTTTCAAAGAGAGACCCTTCCCCCAGTCGGAAAATTCGAAACCCAATTTCCCGCGTGCAGCATACGCCACCCAGAAGCACAATGGCCTCCAGATTTTAGCTCTCCCGGTCGCTGTCGAATTTCGGAAATGGGAGAAACCGGAGGAAAGGACGGATGAAAATGCGGGGCCGAAAAAAGTAAAAACTATGTAAAGACTATCGTTCGGCGGCAATTACTCCGACCTAGTTGCTGTCGTCAAACAAACCGGCGCCACAAATTAGCGCCGACATATCAGGGGCACCGGGCTGCTGCTGCTGCCACCATCCATCATGCACTGGAAAAACAATCGACGCGTTTTCGTCGTCTCTTTTTATTTTATCCCGCCCCTAATCTTCTCACTCACTCTAGGCCGTCCTTTGGTGATTTGTGGGCCCGTGTGGGGACCGGGTACGCCGGCATAAAAATACGTGGAGGGATTTGTCAATCGGGAGGGGGATTTGTTGCCAGCGTTGTCCGGCAAGGAGGAGGGCATGCCGCCGCACCACGAGGAGTGTACACTGCCATGCCACGCCCCGCTGGAGCGCGCACAGTGGGCCAGAGGACCGGTGGAGGCGGTCAAAGTCCCGGACGCGTTTTGAGCTCCAGAGTCGCTAAACAGGACTCGATTCGATCGTGTGACCCCACCAATGGATTGCTCTACGAAAGAGGAATCCATTGGTGGGGTCACACGTTTGGTTCGAGCACATTGGAACACATTGTGATAGAAAAACACGCTGGCTAATTATTCGATGTCGCGTTGTGCGCCGTGACGCACTGGTTCCGCGGGAGTCTGACGCCGAAAGGGCGTCAAGGGCAGGCGACCTTCAACTCGGCGACGTCGATGCCGCGTGCGGGGGGGGGGCGGCCCTCTCCTCCGAGGCCCTTCTGGGAACAAGGAAGCAGCACCGGCGGGCAAGGGAGGCAAGAGCAAGACGCGAGTGAGCGCCTGTTACGTACGCCGTGGCCGCGGGCGCTGCGAGGGCGGGGCGGGGCGGGGCGGGGCGGGGCGGGGCGCTATGACGCACCTGGAATAACAGAGCTCCAAGTTGGATGTGACCACCCCGTAATAATTACCCAGCGTCCCTGACGCTGCCGACGTCCCCCGCCGCCAGGGTTAAGTGCCGAACTGCAGCGCCCACACTGTACAGCACTGTACAAGCAGCCAGGCAGCGGCGGGGCGGCGGGGGTTTGGGTTAGTGGCACCCGCGGGGAACGCCGAACCCACGGGGGGTCAACTTGAACGCGGTGTGCTGCGAGGTTTTGGATTTCACCCCGAGGTGGAGCGTCATAGGATGAGAATTTCGCCGACGATACGAACACAACTCTGTCAACGCTGTTAACAGACGCAAGCTGAGTTGGTTTTCTCAGTACACCGATAAAGAAAGTACCTGACGGTGGATGTAACTAACACTGCCAATAAAGATGTGCCTACAGGTATTTTCACAGTGGACCGACTTGAGCTTGAGGCTGCCTGACGTGCTACGTTTCCGGGTTTGCTCTCGCGAGCCAACCCCGCCTAGCGGCTCCGTCGCGCACCAGTCCCGTCTCCGTCAGCGGGCCTCTGCATAAACTAGCAGCTCTCCTCAGACGGCCGCACTTTGACCAAGATGACGCGCGGAGGCCCGCCGCCGTTCCCTCCTTATTATAATTAAACTTGTACATGATTTTTTTTCGCAGTGTGGTCCACGCGCGCCGAAGCGCCACGTACGTTATCACCAGGCCGCGCCGGCCCGCCCCGGCCGTGCATACAAATACAGTAATTCATGTTTAATTAGGCGATACCCCCCAAAATGGCCTATCTTGTGAATTATTCGGTCGCAAAACAACGCACGGCGCCCCCCTCCCCCTCCCCCTTGCGGCCCCTCGCACTTTATCAGTCTTTCCGCCGCGTCCACCACTTCGCCCCCCGAAAATTTGACGCCAATGTTCCTGGGCACAGAAGGCCAGAGGAGCGGTGGAGGTGGTCAAAATCCCGGACGCGTTTTGAGCTCCAGAGTCGCTAAATGGGACTCGAACCGAACGTGTGACCCCACCAATGGATTCCTCGTTGGTACAGCAATCCATTGGTGGAGTCACACTTTCAGGTCGGGTCCCATTTAGCGACTCTGGAGCTCAAAACGCGTGGAGAGTTTCGACCGCCGGCGCCGGTCTTCTGACGCACCGAGCTCACGCGGCGACGAACTGCCCAGAAAAACAACATAGGCCGAGATTAAAACGGCTGACATCGAGACTCGCGCCGAGGCGTCACGGATCCCCGGCGTCTGTCTGTACCCGTGCTGCGACTTCCCGCGTCAACGAAAATAAGCAAACCGCTGAGAGGGTCGAAAAAACTAGGGGGTGGGGCTCATTTATATTGTATACGTTAGGTCTGTTTGTCCTACTCCCCCGCAAGCGCAAGCGCGCGACTCAGCAAAAAAAAAGTGAAAGAAAAAAAATTAGAACCACACTGTGGTGACGCGACGCTGCGACGCGGCGCGCTGCCGTCAGCAGTTTCCCTGTCCTCGCGTGGCGGAGGGGGAGGGGGAGGGGAGGGGGAGGGGAGGGGGGAGGGGCAATACGGCAAAGCCGTCCCTCCAGGGCACATTTTTCACGACGACACCTTCATTAGCTTGTGAAGGAGCAGCTTTTGTGGTGCCGTGCCGTGCCGCGCCGTGCCGCGCCCTGGCGACGACGACCCGACAGGCCGCACGCCGCACGGGCCCACGGGCCGACAGGCAAGGCGTACCCGCGAAAAGGCGCGTCGCTTTGCGTTCACACTGCCGCCCTGCACTCCGAACGGCGCTTTCCCCCCTCCCTGTCTCTCTCGCACCCCCGCGGGACGCCCCTTCCCAGAAGAGAGCAAGAGAGAGAGAGATAGCAGAGCCTGCCGCCGCAGCCTCCGCCCGGCCCCAGGACCCCTTTATAAACCACCGCACCGTCCTTCTTGTCGTGCCAGCGATACGACGCACCAAGACGCGCGCTTTCTGCCCCCCTCTCTCTCCCCCTTCCTCTACCCTGCTCTTGCTTCGACGACGGCGAGCCCGCCAGGCATAGCTTCTACCTGAGCGGGACGCACAGCGCGTCGCATAGCGCGTCGCAGCGTCGCAGCGGCACGCCGGAGAGGTTGTTGAAGCCTCGCTCGTTAAGCTGGCTGGCTCTGTGTGCTTTTCGGCCCCTCGCCACTTCGGCGACCCCTCCCCTCCCCTCCCCTCCCCTCCCTTCCCCTCCCTTCCTGCACACGCATGAGGAATGCCGTCGGACAGAATGGGGGACAAATTAACGGGAAACAATGCAAACCAAAGAGGGGGAGGGAGGTTGTTACGTTGGAGTTGGCAGGCCTGAGAGAGAGAGAGAGAGAGAGAGAGAGAGAGAGAGAGAGAGAGAGAGAGAGAGAGAGAGAGAGAGAGAGAGAGAGAGAGAGAGAGAGAGAGAGAGAGAGAGAGAGAAAGAGAGAGAGAGAGAGAGAGAATGCCGCTAGACAACGACAGCACTCTAATAACCTTCCAGACCGTGCACCTGGTCGGGGCCTTGGCCAGGGCCTCAAGGAGGTGAACGCGAACGGACGCGTTGCCCAGGGTGCCGTTGTAAAAAGAGACACAGCCCCCACGCTTGCAGCCAGCAGGCTGATTCCGAGAGTCGTGTTCGTCCCTCTGTCTCCCTAGCATCCACACGGACGCCCTATGACAGCGGTTCCCAACCTTGGGGTCGCGACCCCAAATGGGGTCGCGAAAAAATTTCGAGGGGTCGCGGCGAGGTGGTTGGGGTCGCCTGGGGTCGCGGCTGTTTCCCGGCTGGCAGAATTGTTCAAAACGGTCGAAAATGCCTTTGAAAACTCGTGTTTTAGGCCGACTTTAAGCAGCAACTGCGTCTGATCCGAGGCGGTATTTTGCCCTCCCTCAGCGGGCATTTGGTCTTTGGACCTTCCTTTAGCATGCCTTTGTTACGGAGTGCGATTATCGGCCTTAGTTTGGGAGCAGTATTGTCTCAAAGTGGATCAAAATGGCATTCAAAGGCATTTTTTACTGTTTTCATCAACTTTGAGACAATACTGCTCCCAAACTAAGGCTGATAATCGCACTCCGTAACAAAGGCATGTTAAAGGAAGGTCTAAAGACCAAATGCCCGTTGAGGGAGGACGAAATACCGCCTCGGATCAGACGCAAAGGCTGCTTAAAGTCAGCCCAAAACACGATTTTTCAAAGACATTTGTGAGCGTTTTGATCAACTTTGTGGCAATACTGCTCCCAAACTATGGCAGATAATCACACTCCGTAACAAAGGCATGCTAAAGGAAGGTCCAAAGACCAAATGCCCGTTGAGGGAGGACGAAATACCGCCTCGGATCCGACGCAGTGGCTGCTTAAAGTCGGCCTAAAACACGATTTTTAAAATACATTTGTGGCCGTTTTGATCAACTTTGCGGCAATACTGCTCCCAAACTAAGGTGGATTATGGCACTTTGTATCAAAGGCATGCTAAAGGAGGGGTCGCGTGGGGTCGCGAAATTTTTCCTGGGGGTCGCGGAAATTTTTTGTTACAAATTTGGGGTCGCGAACCGAAAAAGGTTGGGAACCGCTGCCCTATGAGTGCGAGAGAGACAGAGCGACGAGAAAGACTCTCGGAATCAGTCCGCTGCAGCGCCAGCCAGGGCCTCGGCCAATACACTCAACCGAGGCCACCCATTTTTCACATTCGAGTTCCGTGGCACGGATTTTTCCCGCGGAGGGTTTTCTTATAGATTTTCCCATTGTGGCTGCTGGAATGAAAAGCGGCAGGGAAATCGGAGGGAAAGCGAAGCAGCGCTGCTGACGGGGCCCGCGGCGCTGCAGCCTGCCAGCTCGTCGGGGCGGTCGGACCGCGCGGTGAAGCTGCCCGCGGCGGGCAGCCGGTGCTGGCAGCCAGGCGGCCTGTAGACCGATTCCGAGAGTCGTTTTCGTCGCTCCGTCTCTCTCGCACTCTAGGCGAGTACCGTGTAGGTGCGAGAGAGACAGGGCGACCGCTCTCGGAATGAGTGTGCTGGCAGCCTGGCAGGTGGCGCCGGGGCCCCGCTTGGCGCTGGCGGCTGGCACCGCCACGCCTTGCCACGCCTTGCCACGCCTTGCTTCGCTCCGAACAGGGCGGCTCTCCTCCCTCGCTTCGCTCTGTGCCTGATTGATCAAAAGGACCGTAGCACTGTAGCAGGCATGCTTAATGCTCCCCCTCCCCCCGCCGACGTGCCGCACGGGCCGTGCAGAGGCAGGCCGAGGCAGGCAGCGTCACTGAATGAAAGCCCAGCACGGCTGGCAGTTCGATTCCGAGCAGTGGTTTTGTCGCTCCGCCTCTGAGTGCGAGAGAGACAGCGCTGTCCGGAATCAAACGGCGCGCTGACGGCAGGCACTGTCACTTTCCTCGAGACCACCTCCCTCCCGGCTTGATTTCATTTCCCCCTTCAATTTTCCCTTTTCATTATTTTTTCGCTTTCTTCGGGAGAGTGTGCCGTCGCGGGGCGGCCTTGACCTTTGCGACGGACAACCGGACTGATTGAGTGGCGAACTCGGCGGCTCGGCGACTCGCCCAGACAAGAACAAGTTTCCCTGCGAGAGGGAGAGGAGCGGCCGTGGTCGGCCGAGGCGAGGCGAGGGGACTCCGTCCCGTCAGGGCGAGTCGCCCCATTTTCGAGACCACCGCCCTCTAGGTTACCACTGTCGCCGATGTCACCGCGCCACTCGGCGACCTGCGCGGGGACAGCCCGCCGGCCCCACCGGCCCCACCCCCTCGGTCCCGGGTTCGAATACCAACGCGCGCGTCGCCCTTTTTTCTCGTTGTCTTTTCCATTTGCGCCAGCCTTGGCGTCAAAGGCGGCAGTCCGTTACTTCGTAACTGCGTTAGGCCAGCGGGTTGCTCCGACCACGCGGGCCGCGCAGGCCCAGCCCACACTGTTAAAAGTAAATTGAAAAATCCTGTCAAGTTATCATCAAAAGTAAATTTCAAGAATTTGATTTTTGTACTACACGTGTTGGAAACTCGCACAAAAATAGAACCAGTGAGGATTGTAGTATTTTTCGAAGGTGAGGGAGAATTTTTTTCCAAACAAAGTTCTCCGGGAGTTTCGGCGATTTCGCTTTAACAGTGTGGCCGAGGCCCGGCACGCCAAAGCCACACAGAGGAACGAATCCATCGGCACGAAAATTGCGGTGGGCCGGCGGCGGCTGGCACGGCCCGGACCGCAGTGTGGTCAGCAGCCGTCGCATGGGCAGGCGGGGGGGAGGGGGGGGGGCTCGCTCTGTCTCTCTCGCACCCGCGGGACGCGCCACGAGTGCGACAGAGACAGAGTGACGAAGCAGTTCAGCCGGGTGCGAGCGCCCGCAGACTCCAGGGTAGGCACCCCGCCGCGCGCGCGTGCGTTGAGTTGCCCGCTGCCCATTACCATTACCATTAAGGGCTAGACCACACGCCCGCCTGCACTGCAAAACGAGACACGGCCGTCCTTACTAAGGTGACTTTTTATCCCGGCGGGGAAGAGCCTCAAGCGACTACAAGCCCCGACTCGCAGTACGGCCAGTGGGCGGCTCGCCGGCCACGGCCGTTTCCACTCACCAAGCGTCAAACAAATACGAAATTCTTTCTTTTTTTTTTCAAAAATTTGGGAGCCTGTTACGGAAAATGGAGGAGGAAGCCGGGCGGGTCTCATTGAAGGCTCAGCAGCCGGGGCGGGGCGGGGCGGGGCGGCAGGAAGCAGGAAGGCGGTAAAGGGGATGAGGGCTGCAGGACAGGAAGGCGCCCGGCCCGGCAGCCCCGGCAGGCCCAGCAGCAGGCCCCAGCCAGCACAGCAGGAAACGACGCTAATTTCGTTTCCCTGCTTCACTTTGATATCGCCAAGAAGGCCTCCCCTCCGCCTTCCACTGTGCCAGCGCTGTGCACACGACGCAAGT
>NW_023144623.1:11933741-11968340 GCF_012932325.1 Thrips palmi
CGGCGGGGCAGCAACAACAACAAAAACAACAACAACAACAGCAGCAGCGGGTGGCGGAAGCACGGCATTAAGGCGGCGGTGGGATCATCGTCGCGTTACCGAATGTCTTCAAGGGGCCGTTGCCGAAGAGGGGCCCGCCCTCTGGGAGTGCGGCCCTAGCAGTGGGACAGCAGGCTGTAGCTCTGTCTCTCTCGCACCCCCTGCGGGACGCCTCACGAGTGCGAGAGAGACAGACGTTGTTCGGGACCGCTCTGCCGTGGGGCCCTCTCCGCAGAGAGCCCTTTATTGAAAGCACACCGGCCACCAATTTTTATGAGAGGCGATGAGGAAAGGGAGTGGCGGTGGTGGGAGGGTGGGAGGGAGAGAGAGAGAGAGAGAGAGAGAGAGAGAGAGAGAGAGAGAGAGAGAGAGAGAGAGAGAGAGAGAGAGAGAGAGAGAGAGAGAGAGGAGAAAGCGGCGTGTAAGCCGCTTGGTGGCCTAATGCTCAGAGTGCACTCAGAGAAAGACCCCGCCCGCCGCCCTCGCCCGATGGTCTTTGGTCCCCAGCATCCCGCACTCCTCGGAGTCCTTTGACGGCTACCTGGGAAGGCGTCTTTGCGCTTTCCCGTCCACACCTAAACGACAGAAAATGGCCGAGTCAGGAGTGACGATGACGCGTTTCAGTCTCACAAAAATATACGTTTAGAACGTCATATTTTTCTTTGAACGCTTTGCAGTCTGTGATTGCAACGGCGCAGTCGTGCGAAGAAACGCGGCTCGCTTCGACAAGGCGGTGCCACTGCCACCTGTACAGTCACGCGAAGCAGAAAATCACTTCGACAAGGCGGTGCCGTTTTGGCGCGCTGCGTCCCAGTACAGTCGCGCGAGGCGGGCGACGCGCTTCGACAAGGCGGTGCCATTTTCACGTGGCGGGTTGCCTCCTCGGGCGGAAGAAACAATTACGAGAGGGCTCCGGCCGGTTCCGGCTTGCGGAGCAGCGCGAAAGCAGCGCGCCAGCACGGAATCGCATCTCGGGGATGACACAACCGGAACGGGCAGCGCAGTGTCAACATCTCGAAATGGCGGAAACGGCCCGGAGATTCGCCTCCACTACAAATCACGGCGCGGTATCTTCGCTGCGAGACCCGGGAGAATAATTAATTGCAGGCAGAGAGATGTGAATCGGATGCTTAGAACGGCACGCCGACACAGTGCCAAATTTATCAAGAGGCCGTTTTTAGTTGGCGGAGGGATTCCCTTCGAAACGAAACGACGTTCAACTATTGGACTTCTAGTACAAAACGGATAAAAACCGTGAAAACATAATACTGGGCCGGGTGTCGAACCCGGGCCACGCCCGTTTCCTCAATACTCTGTAACTCGGAGGTGACGCGGCGCCAACAAAACAGCAAACCTGAGCGCGGTGTTGCGGCGCACGGCGGGGCCCGGACGGCGAGAAGGGCATAAATCAAAACAAAGCGCGCGCAGCTTTTAAATTACGACCGCCACAAAGCACTGCATCAAGGCTGTGATGGCGGCCGCGGCGCGAGCCAAACCAATTCCATAATTTCGGCCAAACAAAAACAAATAAATTGAACACGGGCGAAAATTGAGCACGGTGACGTCACCCCGTTTCCGGCCCGGTAGTGCACTGTCTCGAGGAGATCCCCGCCTCCCCTGCCCTACTTATTTCCGCTGTCATTCCCGAGTCCGAGTCGCAGCCGAGTCGCAGGCGTGCTACCGTCGCAGGGGGGCTTCCGCAGGGCCAACACCGTCACTGGCACACCGTTAAAAACTGTACTTGAAATCCACTGTTTTCCTTCAAGACTCGGTCCGGTTTCCGCCCGCGCGTTTTGCAACGGTCGGGCCTGCTTATCAGACAGAGGGAAACAAACTAACCGCAGCGGGCAGAACCACAGAAAAAAGAGGGAGCAGCCCCACTTTGCGACGTGACCATAGCTCTGAAACGGAGCGGAAAATGGGGACATGGGGCACATGGGGCAGCATTGAGGTGGCACGGCGGACTGGCGGGGAGAAGGTCGCGCAGGCCGTCGGGCAGACGGACGGACTGACGAGCCGACGGGCACACAGTGGGCCACAAGACCAGTGGATTGCTCTCCGAACGAGGAATCCATTGGTGGGGCCACACGTTTGCTTCGAGTCCCATTTAGCGACTCTGGGGCTCGAAACGCGTCTAGCGTTCTGGCCACCTGCACCGGTCTTCTGGCCCACTGAGAGCCGCCCGGCCGGAGACGGGAAGACAGAAAGGTAAAGAAGGAGAAATAGACACTGAGAGTGAATCAATTATTGGGCTGACACTGCATTTCAACTGATGGCCAGAGTAACGCCCCTCTCTCTCCCCTTCGCTCTCTCCCTTTCTCTCATTACACGCGGAGGGAGGCGGGCCGCGGGGCGAACAGTGGAATTAGAGGGGGAAGGAGAACAACCTCCGGCCTCTTTTCTCTATACTCCCCCAGATTTTATATCCATCTGCAGATTACTATCAACTAACCGCCGAGGCGGCCTCCACGAGCAAAGAAATCGAAGCCCAGACCATTTCCTTCCCCCTTTCCGTCGTTC
Source organism: Thrips palmi (assembly GCF_012932325.1). Classification (NCBI taxonomy): domain Eukaryota; kingdom Metazoa; phylum Arthropoda; class Insecta; order Thysanoptera; family Thripidae; genus Thrips; species Thrips palmi. Next base: position 11,936,301 of record NW_023144623.1, read on the forward strand.
AGTCCTTCCATTCCCTCTCTCTTTTTTCTTACCTTTTATATTTTATTATTTCCTTACAGATAAAATAACTGACCTTTGGGCCGGGGAGCAAGGGAAGGCGCCCGGAGGCAAGAATAAGAAACCAGCCAACAAAAACCAAAACAAAAATATCAGAAACAAGTACAAATACGTGCACCTGCAGCAGTGGGGTACGCCCCAATGACGTTCGGCGGTTTTCTGCTAAAAAAATAAACAAAAACTACAAAAAATAGTTTTAAGAATAGTAACGCAATGCAGCTGTTCGATTTCGAGCAGCGCCTTCGCCTCTGCCGTCACGCTCCCGCGGGGCGTCCCATCATCAGATGGGGTGTGAGAGAGACAGAGACGGAGAAGGCCGACTTAAAATATTGGGCCGCCACGTGGAAATGCCAAAGCTGCAGCCTCCCGCCGAGAAAAGTGGCTGTATCAACAATTTGGCGAAATGGCGGCGGATCGATGCCGATCCCGAACGGCGCTCTCCGTCTCTCTCGCGCGTTCCGCGGGGGTGCGAGAGAGACGGAGCACTCGGCCCGCGAGCCCGGCAGCGAGCCGCGACGACGGAATAAGCGGATGAACCAGTGTTGTTCTAATTGCGAGGAAGGCTCAGCGAGATTGCCAGCGCGACACAGGGGAGCGAGAAAGAGACGGAGGGCGAGAGGGAGAGGGAGAGAGAGAGAGAGAGAGGGAGAGAGAGAGAGAGAGAGAGAGAGAGAGAGAGAGAGAGAGAGAGAGAGAGAGAGAGAGAGAAGGGAGAGCGGCGTTGATGGCGGCTTAGGGCTCTTCTTTCCGACGTCGTCAGCGCGGCAGGCGCGGCAGCGGCTCGAATAATTTCCAGCCGAATCAAAGCAAAGCCGATGGAATTACTTATCGCCAAAACTATTTGGCGCTGCGAGGTCACCGTCGTCGTTGCCTTGCTGCACGTGCAGTGTAGTCGCAACCTCGGCGTTCAGAGTCCAGAGTCGCTCAACAGGACTCGAACCGAGCGTGTGACCCCACCAATGGATTCCTCGTTCGTAGAGCAATCCATTGGTGGGGTCACACGTTCGGTTCGAGTCCCATTTAGCGACTCTGAAAGTCAAAACGCGTAGTTTTGGCCGCCTCCACCGGTCTTCTGGCACACTGAGAGCCGCCCGGCCGCCTGGCGGCGGGGGGTCACGGCCAGAGGCTGGGGTGGGGGGGGGGGGGGGGCCTTGAGTGCGCGGTAATCCCAACAGTAGGCAATCCGACCTAGCCTGGCCCAGCCTGGCCCCGCGTAGCGCGATACGCGCACCAGTTGCGTTATAATTCACAGCCCGGTCCGTTACCCACCGCGGGGAGGGCGGGGGCACCCCGGGCCAACAGGCAGCGCTACACCCCGGGCACGCGTGCGCCAGCCTGGCCGCCCCGCCGCCCTGGGCCACGCCACCCGGAATACCAATGGTCGGGGGTATAAAACTTGCCATCAATTTATGGCATTTGTTGTGCCTACCCCCTCCACCGGCCTCGCCCCGGGGCCGGGCCACCCCCGCGGCACGCACAGCCACGCCCAAGCCGTGCCGCCGCGGTACCGCCCCGCCATGGACCGCCCCGACTGGAGCACCCCGACAGGCCCCGCCCCGCCCCGCCCCGCCCCGCACCAGCAGCCGGTCTCAGGTGTCGCCCACTATACGGCCCATCCGCACCGGCGTTACGGCCCAAACAACATAAACAACAACGAAAAACAGCGCCAGCGCGCAGCCCGCGCCGCCCGCGTGGTGGCGGGCCGGGCCGGTCGGGCCGCCCCTGCGGAACGGCAGCGGGGGAGCCGCACCTTTGTTAGGGTGGGACCCAAGGAATGATTACGCTTTAATGGCGCACACCTCGGAGGCGGGGAGGACACACACACAGACACACACACAGACACACACAGACACACACCTCTACACACACGCGCGCACACGTGACCCTTCCGCCCGGACAGAAGCGGGTAGTACCGACGTACCCGAGGATCATAATTAAAGGCCTCCCGCCCCCGCGCCCCCCGGCCCCGCCGGCCCAGGCTCAGTTTGTAATCCTGATTCATCGTGCGGCTCCGTCCCGGTTCAGCGAGCCTCGGCCGGCCGGCCGGGCTGCAGCAGCACCAGGCTGACACGCGCGAGGCCAAGCACCCCCTCCCCCCCCTCTCCGACACACTGCAGGCTGCAACACGTTAATGCCCGGGCCGTTAATCTGATGGCATTCGCGATTTTAGAGGCGGCCGGCTGGTAACTGGAAGTGGACGGGCGCGGCTGGAGCGGCTGGAACGACCGGCATTCAGCAAGCAGTGACTGGCTCGCCTGCCCGGGGAGCACGGTCGCAAACGACGGCGCTGACACAAATTGTTTCGTCGCTAAACGGAAACGAAATCCGTCCGGGAAGCACAGACGCCACGCCGAGGAGAACGCCCGTCGGGGTCTGGGCCCTTAATGGCAATGGCAATGGTCGGGTAGGCAACCGCCGCGCCGCCGAGCCGAGCGTGCGGCCGATCCCGCCGATGGCAGGCGCTCCGTCGCGTGAGAGAGAGAGAGAGAGAGAGGGAGAGAGAGGAGAGAGAGAGAGAGAGAGAGAGAGAGAGAGAGAGAGAGAGAGAGAGAGACAGACAGACAGACAGACAGACACAGACAGACAGAGACTGTTCTTCAGAGGGAGCTAGCGGTGATTTATCCCCTCCAGTTTTTCCAGTGGATCGTGAATTCCTCGCCGGCATGATTAGCCCGGCAAGGTGGGGCCAGGCAGGAGGGGCCGACGGACGAGTGGTGCGGCCCGGCCATAAACAGGGACGGCCCAAAGCAAACTTTAAATTTGAAATTCAATTTTTAATTTTTCTCGCCCCGTTCGCGAGCGTCGTTACTCTGAGCGTTGACGAGATAGGGTGGCGTAAAATCGGCAAGGTCGTTGAGTTACGGGCGGGGCGGGCGCGGTGCGGGAGCGCGCCCTGCCAAACAGGAAACTCAAAGCGGGGCGGGGTGGGGTGGGGCGGGGCCGGGCGGGGCGAGCCTCACTTTTCATTTAGGCCCGAATGCGTCGGCGGCTCATAAACCAGCCGACTGTCCCGGCAGCCGGCGGCCCGGGGCGAGCTCACTGGCCCGCAGGGCGGCGACCAAGAATAACAGAAAAAGCGCCCTCGGCGGGCGGCGAACCGGCGATACTACTCTCCGCGGAAACAATCGCCGCTCGCGCAACCCCCTCGGAGAGCACGCCGAGCTTTGGGGTGTGGCGGGGAAATCCAGATAGGGACGCTTCCTCATTCCACGCTCAAGCACGCAACGCGGTGACGTCATTCTGACGTCATTCCGACGACTCAATAAGGGATTCCATTTGGCCGGATGGAGACGTTCCCTTCGATTGGTCATACCACCTGAGGGGCGGCGAAAAAGGGGCGAAAAAGTCTTTTTTGCGGTTGTGAGTGTACTGGCGACAACGAGGGGGTCTCTGCAGCAGAAATAGAAACTGTTTCCGAAGTGGGATGAGGACAGGGGGGGGGGGACTAGTCTCACTGCGGAATGCGGGGTGAGGGAGGGGGGGGAGGATTTGGGCTTTAACGCGCGGGTGGGGCGGCACAGTGTGCCAGAGGACCGGTGGCGGTGGTCAAAATCCCAGACGTGTTTTGAGCTCCAGAGTCGCTTAACAGGGCTTGAACCGAACGTGTGACCCTACCAATGGATTCCTCGTTCGGAGAGAAATCCCTTGGTGGGATCTCACGTTCGGTTCGAGTCCCATTTGGCGACTCTGAAGCTCAAAACGCGTCTGGGTTTTTGGCCGCCTCCACCGGTCTTCTGGCCCACTGTGGGCGGCCAGCCGGTGCTCACGGACGGGGAGGAGGAAGCACTTTGTTCAAAGCGGGGGTGCAGGCAGGTACGCCGCCGCGGCGAGGAGGATGGAATGCCCCGGATGCAAAAAGCGAAAAAGCAGCCAGGGGAAGGAGAAAGGGGCGAGGGGAGGGGAAGGGGAAGCGGAGGGGAAGCGGAGGGGAAGCCAAAGCAAGCCGCTACCTCCCCGGGACACCCTGCGCAGTCCTGCGCGGCCCTGCGACGCCCCGCGAACGCTTCGCCAGTCGCCAAAGGACCCAGCCACGCTGTGCGGCACGGACTGGGTCCGTGTGTGTGTGCGCGCGTGTGATGACTGTTTTCTCGGACAAAATTTTTGTCGTCTCATTTTGAGCACGTCCGAGAGAGGCAAAGAAGTATAGAGAAAGTCAAAATCACTTTTTTTCCGTCTGCAAAAATTCCAGTGAAGTTTCAGGGTCGGAAGCGGACGACTCTCGCCCTCCATGTTCCATGTTCGAACGTGGGATAACTCACGGACACACACACACACACACACACACGCACACACACACAGACGCAAGGAAAACAAGAAGGTGGAACACATTAACGCGGCTGCACGGAGTCCCGTTGTTACGACCCGACTGTAAAGATAAAACCCGCAGCGTGTGACATTACGTCCGCCGAATGCCGCCCCGCCCCGCCCCGCCCGGCCCGGCCCCGCCCCGCCCCGCCCCGCCCCACGAGGCGCTCCGTGCCGCGGCCCCGGCGCGCCGCAACAAGACGTGCCGTAAAAATTATTTTCTGATTGCCGTTTGAACGTCGCCGCGGGGGATCGCGTCGCTCGCCGTAAAAGGGGCGGCCAAGGGTCGGGAAGGGGTTGGAAAAGGCGGGAAAGGGTCGGGAAGGGGTCGGGAAGGGGTCGCGCGGACGGCGCGGTGGCGCCAGACGGCACGACACACGTAGTTATGCGCTCGAAAACGCAATAAAAGGCACACTGCCATGTTTTCTGCCCTTACTGTTATGCGGCCATTTCGCGCTTTTAGCGCTGTACCTTTTGTTATTCTTCATTCCATTTTTTTTAAAACAGTTTCTGTTTTTCTGCCTTGCTACCCAAAAATTTCGATACAAAAGAGACTTTTTGTTTTTGGCTGGGCGTCAGAGTCAGCAATGCTCGAAATAGCAAACTGCCTGCGGTGGGACGAGAATGGCCCCGCCCCCGCGATACAGTGTACACGTCCTGGCGGCCCCGCCATCGACATATCACGCACACATTCTGTCGGGCGACGGCGAGGTTTCAGTCAGGGCGGGACGGGACGGGACGGGACACGTTGGCGGCGGCAAGGAGGCGCGGGCGTGGCGGCGCGGCGGGCCGGCCTGTCTCTGTCTCTCTCGCACTCACGGGGCATCCCATGTGGGTGCGAGGGAGACAGAGCGACGAAAGTGACTCTCGGAATCAGTCGGCTGCCGCGCGCCAGATTTGTGTGTCGCGGAAGGGGGGGCGGGAAAGGGGTGGCTTGGTGGAGCACTGGGGCATCGCGGGGCCACCCATAAATCAAGGGAGCTCTGGGGATGGCCCTGCCCCGCCGCCTCGCTCGCCGCCCGGGCCGCCGCCGCCGCCTTGTTGTGGCTCCAGACAGGGCCTTCTTCGATACCAGCGCGCCGATGCCCGTCCCCGCGTCCCCGCCCCCCGCCTCGGCCCCCACCGCCACCGAGGCCCACAAAAATGGATGCAAATCCTGGAGCAGGCCGAGCAGGCCGAGCCGTGCGTCGCGATGCCCACGCCGCGTAAACTCGGCTTTGCATCGCAAATTATTTCCCGGACACTTGTTTTTTTCGGTTTTTTCTTTCCTTGCTCTGGAGGGCCGGAGGAGGACAGTGTACCGCTTGGAGCTAAGTCGGGATCATGGCGGCGCGGCGCACGCACACACCGACACGGACGCACACAGACGCACACAGACGCGCGCTCTGGCTGGGGCCGCAAAGTGGGCGCGTCGTTAAGAGTGTGGGAATCAGAAGCAGGCCGCCACTGCCACCGCCACTGCCACCGCCACAGTGTGGTGGCGTCGCTCCGCCTCCGTCGCACTCACGGGGCGTCCCGACGGATACCGCAGGGGTGCGAGAGAGACAGCCGAAGCAGCCCGCCGCGCCGCCGCCGTCTCTTCGTCCCGTCGGCCGGGGCATTCATTCTGTACTTGTAAGTTTCGCTCGCAAAGTTGCGCCTCGTTGCCGGAGTGCTTCCCCCCCCCCCTCCTTCTCGCTGCGAAGGAAAGGCGGTCCGAACACAAAACGCCCGCGGGACCGCCCGCCCGCCCGCGCCCGAGACGACACACGCCGACAAGGCCGTGCGCGTGCACGAACGCGCGCAAAAAAAACAACAACAAAGAAGGAGGAATTTCGGCAAATTGTTGCATTTTTGGCATGCGCCGCGAACGCGGGAGCGGCGCTCGCGCGCGCGTGTGCTCGGGGCGGGGGCGAAAATCAGGTCCATTTAACTTTTTTAACACATTCACGACCGTCCGGGAACACGCGTTCCCGTACGGGAAAAAGTCCAGACGACCATCCGGGAACACCGTTCCCGGACAAATCCGATTTTCCGATTTCGCCTCACAGAATTGTCACGATCATGAGACATATTTTTTTGGAACCGCCTCAACGAAAGACGCAAGTCACTTTTTGAACGGACCTCGTACGATGAATTTGGTACGGGTACATGATTCCCGGACGGTCGTCAGAGACATGTCCAGTCCGGGAACACCGTTCCCGTACGTAAAAGCGGCCCAGCAAGCTAAATGAGGGTATTTTCGGAATCAGCGGATCGAGCCCAGGCCATTCGCACACTTTTCGACTTGGTTTGAGCTGTTACAACCAACTCGATTTTGACACGGCCCGATTCTGCTGCATGTCAAGAAGGCCGCGTGGAAATCGGGTTGATTGTAACATCTCAAAACAGGTCGAAAAGTGTGCGAATGACCTGGGCGCTCCGCTGATTCCAAAATACCCTCATTTAGTTTGCTGGGCCGCTTTTACGTACGGGAACGGTGTTCCCGGATGGACTGTCTCTGACGACCGTCGGTACACGGTTCCCGACTCAAAAACGGCCATACAAGCTTCAACTGGGACTTCTTGCGTTTCTTCCTTTTTTTGAAAAATAAATGATTTTGGTACTCATTTGATCGGGAACCGTGTTTCCGTACTGCGTTCCCGCACTTGGTGGGGCGTCCGTCCGTCCACCCCGGGGAACCCGGTACCCGGGGGCAAAAGGCCAAGGCCCGCGCCCCGCCGTCCGGTCGGCGGGGTTCTCTGTACTTTTTTTTTCGCCTGTTGGGGGGTTTTCCTTATTGCAAAGGAAAAGCGGGGCTTATACAAAGCCCGCGGGGGGCCCGCGGGAGAAACCGCAAAGGGTTGGTCAAAGGGGAAAAAACAACCGGGAGGCGGAAGGTTTGGGCCCAACCCGCGGGGTCCGGGTCCGTGAAAAAAGGTGTTAATGAAATAGGAACCACCCCATCCCGTGTCTGGCCGGGGTGCTTCCTCCCGCCTGCTCCACGCTGCTCCGCCTGCCGAGCGATGCCAGCACTGCGATGAATAAAAGTTGCGGTCCTCGTTAGAGGCTGACCCCCCCCCCCCCCTTCCCGCGGCGCTTTCATTGCCCATCCCCCTCTACTAACTCCCCCTCAAGCCGGCGAATAGTGTGCGTGGAGGGAACAGGGGCTGGTATGCGCGTCGCTGACTTGGGAGGGGGGGGGGACAGTTTGTTGATGTTTCCACTCATGTATCCCAAGTTGGGCCACCGCCGCCTCACCCCTCCCCCTCCTCGGTCCGGGCGAGCGGAGCGCGCAGCGAGCCTTGGCCGAGTTGAGGGAAGTGTCATGAGACAGGACCGGGTCAGCCAGGACACTAAGGACACGCCGGCGGGACGGCCCGCGAGACACAGGGCCGCTGCAAACAGGAAAGTCGCCGGGGACACAGTGGGCCAGAAGACCGGTGGAGGTGGTCAAAATCCCGGACGCGTTTTGACGTTTTGACCTCCAGAGCCGCTTAACAGGACTCGAGCCGAACGTATGACCCCACCAATGGATTGCTCTCCGAACGAGGAATCCATTGGTGGGGTCACACGGTCAGTTTGAGTGCCATTCAGCGACTCCAGAGCCCAAAACGCGTCTGGAGTTTTGCCCTCTGGCCCAGAAAAACATGGTCAAGTTGTGGCGGCAGATCGCACGCGGCACGCTGTTGGCACGCTGTCGGCGCCCAGAGGGCCAATCACGACTCGCAGTGGAGGTCCTCGCGGAAAACGCGCCGAAACAATATCGGAAACAGCGTAACGGAAAAGAAACAAATAAGCAGAGAGGCGCGCACCGGAGGGAGGAGCCACTAATTAAAAAATTCCGCGCCGCCCTCCGCCATTTTTCTTCCGCGCTGCATGATTCAGGCGGCGAGCCGCGGCCCGCGCGGGGAGTGACACTCACGTAGCCGAGCCCCCCGACGTGGACCCGCAGGGAAAGGAAAAAAAAACTCGTTTTTTCTTCCCGTGTTAAATTTCTGATGGCGGTACTCACGATGCCCGAGACGGTGATCTCCCCCGAGGTGGACAGGGGCAGCAGGTCGGTGAGGATGCAGCCCTCCAGGGCGGCGCTGATGTCCTCCTGGCTGCAGTCCAGTTTGTCGTCCGGCTCCGTCCACCAGTGCTCCGTGTACGTCCCCATGATGAGCCATTGGAACTTGCGGCCCACCATGCCGACCCTAGAACACAATCAGCAACATCAGTTTTTCTTTCAGTGTGGCCGCAATAGACGTCGCTGGATGGAGGTGTCCCAGCGCTGCAGCCGAAGCGAACCGAAGCCCGGACAGTTAAACGGGCTCTTTCAGCATAATTAAAGGGAATTGAGAGCCACCCCAGATGTGGCAAAGTGCCCGGCGGCCCTCCGCGCTGCCAGACGCACCCACGTGGCGGGGCGGGCCGGGGCGGCGAACACGCTAGACACGGCGGCTTGATATTGTACTTCTTCGCGTCCAATTTAGTCCCTCGCTTTCTTGCGACTGGGAATGCCGACGAGATAGGCCGGCTGGGCGAGTAAGAGAGAAAAAAAAGAAAAAAGGCCCGTGTTTGGTTAGAATTGAACCTTGGATACGAAAGACTGCACGGAATATAAGACGGCCTCAGTGGGCAAAGCCTCGCCTAAATTAACCAATTAACAACGAATAAGGTTCAGCTGGCAGCAATATAAGCGGTTCGCGGAAGCATCGGACTTACTTGTGTGCTTGGCAGAATATCCTCCGGGCCCACGTCTCGTTGAAGTTCCCCAGCACGATGCGGATGTCCTTCGCCTTGAGCTTCTCGATGGCGTCCGACACGTCGGTGGCGAAGCTCTGTGCCTCAGCCACTTGGAAGCCCAGGGTGTCCAGGTCCGCCACCAGCCGGTTGTGAGCCTGCGCAGAGGAACAGACACAGTCAGCCACCCGTCCCCAACACGCTTCTTAAAAAAAAGAAGAATTAAGAATAAAGGGAGACTTTGTTATTGCGGCCTGGACTGGAACTTGGTGTGACCCCACCAATGGAATGCTCTTCGAACGATTAGGAATCCATTGGTGGGTTCACACGTTCGGTCCCTCCTGTTAGCGACTCTGGAGCTCAAAATACGTCTCGAGTTTTGGCCGCCTGCGCCGGTCTTCTGGCCCACCGTGCGCTCTACGTCGGATACTCCTGGCCCGGCGCCTCTCTGGAGAGACCCCCACCCCCTCAGCCGTGAACCCAGAACCCAGCAAAACATCCAAATGACTCAAGGAGAGGGCCGCCGCTTTCACTGGGCCCTGCACAGATTGCCACGTCCGCCTCTGTCACCGTAATTGTTTTTGCATGTGACTCTCTCTCTCTCTCTCTGGCTCTCTCTCTCTCTCTCTCTCTCTCTCTGCTTCTCTCTCTCTTCTCCTTCCTCTCTCTCTCTCTCTCTCTTTTGGCAGTGTCGCGCCGTTAATTTGCAGGAGGCGCGGATTGATTTGGCGTCTCGTTTTCGCGACGGGCTGGGCGTTAATCCAAGTGCGAGGGAGAAAGAGGGCCGCTGGCCGCAAGCCCAACGGCCCCCACGCGGCCCCCGCCGCCCCCTCCAGGCCCTCCCAGCACGCCGAACAGAGCTTTCGTCGCTCTGTCTCGCTCGCACTCGGGGCGTGGGATGGAGAGGGAGGGAGAGAGAGACAGAGCGACGGCGCCCCGTTCGGCACCAGCCTCCCGGTTGGTCCCGCCCCCCGGGGCACACCCCTTCCTCATCTGCATAGCCCTCCAATTAAGCGCAACAGTGCAAAGGAATACAGATGCAGATCCAGATTCGGATTCAGGCCGCGTGTGGCGGCGTGGCGGTGCGTGGCGGCGCGGCGACCTGGCAGCGCCGCAAACTAGTGCAGCCTCCGTCATATGCGGATATTACACTGCCGAAATTAGGCGTGCCACTTGATATGGCAATGTCGAGGCTGATATTATTCCTTACAAGAATGCCATCAAACCAACTGACGATGTTGTTATTGTCACACCGAGTTTAGGAGCTTCGATGATGTCAGCAATCTTGCGATAACAATGCCATCATTTTGAAGCGATGAAAATGTCATCGCAAATGACAGCGGCCTCAAAGAAATGGTAGATCGGCAATCAGGGCCTGGAGGGCCTGTCGAGGGCCTGCCTTGGCCCAGGGCCTTGGCCCAGGGCCGTGGGCCTGCCCAGGCCGCTGCTTCTGCCCGGAGGCAGCGGCGGCCAAACACACAACCCTGCCTTCAATCTCAAAAGCCCGGCTTCCAGTTTGCCGCAAGGTCACGGTGCCTTCAAAGCAGCAGCAGCCCCCACCCCCTTCCCCCGCCGTTTTTCACGGCGCGTGACCCCGCCCCCACCCCTCCCCTGGATTCGGCGAGCCAGGAGGAAACTCGGTCGTCGTCCAGCCACGCCACCTGCAGGCTCGCTCCGACAACGCGTTGCGCTCCGTCTCTCTCGCACCCCGACGGGCCGCCCGATGAGTGCGAGAGAGAGAGAGAGAGAGCCTTTCGGGCCCAACCACCTCCACGAGGCTGCATGGCGACTGGACGCCTTTCCGGACCGTTCAAGAAGGAATGTTATGGCCTCGGTGGCGCGGCGCGGCGCGGCACGGTGGGGGGATGGCCCACCACTCACGCCTTTTTAAGCCCCCTCCCCAACGAACTGGAGGGACTTGGCGGTGCCGGGATAAAAGTGTGTCCCCTTCGCAGTGTATTAGGAGCAATGTCACGGGCACCGGGGGCACCGCGGCCGCGATGGGGTGGACTCCGGGGAGGGAGGGGGCGGCTCTGCTTTAAGGGCCTTTGCGCGTGCGCTCCTTCATCGAGTCGTGTTTGGGTAGAAAGGACGACTCAATGAGGAAAATTGAATGTTGTGGCTTTAATCGGGAGAGAAAAGACGTTGGCGCGGGGGGGGGGCGTGTATAATCCCCCGACAACCGTGGAACGGCGCGCCAGGCGAGTCAAGTCGACCTGAAGGAGGAGAGATTTGAAAAGACGCGCCACTGGCTCTTAACGGAAGGAGGAGGGGAAGGGGGAGAGGGCTCTTACACGAATCCCCGCGGGGATGAACGGGATTACAGCTGCGCTGACTTTATTCTCGCCGGTAGATCTGAAAGGCGCGCTTATTGGCCCCGCCGCCCCGCCGGAGGAGCTTTGATTAGAATTTGCGGGGCGGTGGGGGGGGGAGTATTGTTGATAACAGCGTAGCGACACCGGGGTGCCGCCACCGCGCGAGTCGTCCTCGCGGTGTACTCACTGACTGCTCTCGCTCACATAGGACGGTCCCTACTCGCAAACGGGTGCGAGAGAGACAGGGGACCGGCCGCTCCATTTCCGCGGGGACACACGCGCGGACTGGCGGGCCGTGGCAGCCAGGGCCATGCCGGCCATGGCCTTCCAGCGGGTCGCTCAACATAAAATACTGTCTCCGCCCAATCTCCCGTACACGACTAAGTGCCGCTCGCTCGGCCAGGATCAAGCGCGTGTGTGTGTGTGTGAGAGAGAGAGAGAGAGAGAGAGGAGAGAGAGAGAGAGAGAGAGAGAGAGAGAGAGAGAGAGAGAGAGGATGTTTAGTGATAAGCCGCCTGGCGGATTTTAGGTCCTTCCGGAGGAACAGGCGCTAAACAACGCCAGGTGTGAACACGGTTAGACTTGGTCCTGAAAGATTCAGGACCGTAACGCGTCCCTGAGGTAGCCGGACACCCGTTTCCAGGACGGGAGTGGCGAAATTCAACCAGTTTGCCGTTTGGTCCTGGAAACGGGTGTCATTGGCGACGTTTGTCACCCGTTTCCAGGACGGTTCGGAATGTTTGGGGCTCTCGGTCCTGGAAACGAGTCTCGGCGGGCCCAAGACGCCGAAGTAAGACCAGTTCGCACCTGGTAGCTTGCACACTGAACTACATTGTACCGCTGGACAATGATGCGCCATTCCCGCAGTGCGTTTCATGGAAAAAATCGGCAGCAAAAAGTGGCAATACGAAAGTCTCAAGGAGACCCGCCGATCAGCTTCGGTGTTCTTATGGGAACCGGGCCTTCATCCGACGCATCCCTGCCGCGCAATTCGACAGATTAGTGGAGTTCGTATTGGGCTGGCCCACCCGAAGTGCGCGCGGTTTCTGTGGTACAGTGAGAGTCCAGATTCAGAGGCCTTACCTCAGAGGGGTCACATTGGGTATTTGAACCCGCGACCCCGAGTGCCGAGTCTAGTCAACTCCTCTACCCTGACCGCTCAGCCACCGAACCAGCTTGTCGGTGGCGATGTCGCAACTCCTCTTGAGCTGCCGTTCGAGAAATCTGGTCCCGAAAAAAGGGTACCTAGAGCGGTCTCGAACCCGGGACCTGCCGCTTCCCACATCATGCTCTTAACCACTGAGCCACCGGGACGCCATGGCACCCGCCGTGCCTGCGCAGGTACCCAATCTTCTGTGGATATACCTCCCCAAGCAATTGGTCGCCGAAAAAATTGTGTATACTATCGGTCCCGAACCCGGGACCTCCCGCTTCCCGCGACATGCTCTTAACCACTGAGCCACCGGGACGCCATGGCACCCGCCCTGCCTGCGCAGGTACCCAATCTTCTCTGGATATACCCCCCCAAGCAATTGGTCGCCGAAAAAATTGTGTATACTACCGGTCCCGAACCCGGGACCTGCCGCTTCCCACATCATGCTCTTTACCACTGAGCTACCGGAGGACCATGGTGCTCGCTCTGCCAGCGCTGGTACTCAATCCTCTCCGGATAGACCTCCTCAAGAAGTTTGTTGCCGTTGCCGAAAAATTTGATCATGGCACTAGTCTTGAACCCGAGACCTGCCAGTCAGGAACGGATCACTCTAACCACTGCGCCACCTGTTTGCTATGAGCGCCGCTCTCCTAGCGCCGAACTTATAATTTGTCCAGCATCAAGCAAGATGGGTGGCTATTCAAGTTTGGCGCGAGGTGGGTGGCGTGCATAGCAACCTGATGGCGCAGTGGTTAGAGTGCTCCGTTCCTGACTGGCAGGTCTCGGGTTCAAGACTAGTGCCATGATCAAATTTTTCGGCAACGGCAACAAACTTCTTGAGGAGGTCTATCCGGAGAGGATTGAGTACCAGCGCTGGCAGAGCGAGCACCATGGTCCTCCGGTAGCTCAGTGGTAAAGAGCATGATGTGGGAAGCGGCAGGTCCCGGGTTCGGGACCGGTAGTATACACAATTTTTTCGGCGACCAATTGCTTGGGGGGGTATATCCAGAGAAGATTGGGTACCTGCGCAGGCAGGGCGAGTGCCATGGCGTCCCGGTGGCTCAGTGGTTAAGAGCATGTCGCGGGAAGCGGGAGGTCCCGGGTTCGGGACCGATAGTGTACACAATTTTTTCGGCGACCAATTGCTTGGGGAGGTATATCCACAGAAGATTGGGTACCTGCGCAGGCACGGCGGGTGCCATGGCGTCCCGGTGGCTCAGTGGTTAAGAGCATGATGTGGGAAGCGGCAGGTCCCGGGTTCGAGACCGCTCTAGGTACCCTTTTTTCGGGACCAGATTTCTCGAACGGCAGCTCAAGAGGAGTTGCGACATCGCCACCGACAAGCTGGTTCGGTGGCTGAGCGGTCAGGGTAGAGGAGTTGACTAGACTCGGCACTCGGGGTCGCGGGTTCAAATACCCAATGTGACCCCTCTGAGGTAAGGCCTCTGAATCTGGACTCTCACTGTACCACAGAAACCGCGCGCACTTCGGGTGGGCCAGCCCAATACGAACTCCACTAATCTGTCGAATTGCGCGGCAGGGATGCGTCGGATGAAGGCCCGGTTCCCATAAGAACACCGAAGCTGATCGGCGGGTCTCCTTGAGACTTTCGTATTGCCACTTTTTGCTGCCGATTTTTTCCATGAAACGCACTGCGGGAATGGCGCATCATTGTCCAGCGGTACAATGTAGTTCAGTGTGCAAGCTACCAGGTGCGAACTGGTCTTACTTCGGCGTCTTGGGCCCGCCGAGACTCGTTTCCAGGACCGAGAGCCCCAAACATTCCGAACCGTCCTGGAAACGGGTGACAAACGTCGCCAATGACACCCGTTTCCAGGACCAAACGGCAAACTGGTTGAATTTCGCCACTCCCGTCCTGGAAACGGGTGTCCGGCTACCTCAGGGACGCGTTACGGTCCTGAATCTTTCAGGACCAAGTCTAACCGTGAAGAGTGGAACACCACTTGAACTTCGTGACAGGCAAAAAATATATTGAATGTGCGAAAACACACACATTTTCAGCAGAGTCTGAGTCGGGTACCGAGATCAACCCTCCCTCCTAAGTAGGCCTCCTGGTTTACGAACGGGCCCCGGGAAGGTCTTACCACACACACACTTACACACTCACACACACACGGACTCAGAGACTATCGCTGGCAAGTGATCTTAAGACACGGACCCTCGTTGTTACGAAAGGGATAAGCTCCGTGCGCGCGGAGCTAGGCGACCCCCAAATCCATCCCAGCCCAATAGCGCCACCCCGCCCCGCCCCGCCCCGCCCCGCCCCGCCCCGCCCCGCCCCCCCGCCCCGCCCCGCCCCGCCCCGCCCCCGCGACCCACACGCCGCCGTGCAGACATCGCAGCCCAACTGGGGCTCAATATATTTGGCCCAGATCTCCCGGTTTTCCGGCTGGAGAGGCGCTTCCGGTCGATTACCGCGACTTGCCGCCGCCGCACGGCCCGCCGGCACCTCCCAATCAGCCCCCCTCCCCCTCCCCCTCGAAAGGCAGTTTTGATCCAAATCTCGACGACCCGTGGGCGTTTGTCACGGGGACAGGTTTGTTATCCGAGTTATTTCAAGGAAGCCGCTGCAGCCCCTTCCAGTGTGTGGTCCAGCGGTATACGGCCATTCGGACCAAACAACAACAACAACAACAACAAGAAAAGGGAAAAACGCCATCAGAGAGACTGCCCTTGACAGACCACGGTCAGAAAAGAGGGCGGGGGAGAGGGAATCCACTTTACATGCGTATTTCCTGCCATTCTCCTCTCGGATTAAAAACAAAACAAAAAAACAAAAAAAACGGGAACATGAAAAGGAAAGAAGAACCGCGACAAAACGGTTTTAACGACGCTTTGCGAGCAAAGAGTCCATGAAGACAACAGCGTGTCGAGAGGGGACGCGCGTGGTTGTTAAAACCCGCACGCTTTAATAATGACACTTTTCTACTTTGAACACGACATGAATCAATTATTCACAATTAGTGGCGCAGGCGTCCGTGAGTAGGCCGGCCTGCCTCCCCCCACCCCTCGCCCCCTTTTCCCTCTCCTCGAGCCCGCGACACAAACAGTTTGCCGAAAGTTCCCGCGTCAGCCAAAAATTGAACACCTTGTTGAAACAATCAAAACCGGCGTGGAGGGGAGATTTTTCTTCCCTCGCTCTTCGTTCCCTGCATTTGCGTTATGCCTTCCGGTTCATCTGAAAACGTAATTAAACTAACAAACGGAGACGGCTGTTTCACGTGGAGCAGCCCTCAAGGAGGAATGAAGGAGGGCGGGTTTCTCCGCGCGGTGCCGTTTTCTTTTTGAGAGTGTCGGGAAGCCGCGGTTTCGATCGGCTAAATTATGCAGAGCGCAGCGTGGCGAGCTTCGGCGAGGCAGTCGTCGTGTTTTGTTAATTAACTTCACGACTTTGGCGCAAGACACGCCCAAGTTGGTGCCGACCGACTATAGACGTGATCACCCACGGCCAGCCAGCGCGCGCAGAAACAACACCAGAGCCGAAATTCGGGTCCTCATTCCGCTCTTGATGCTCACGAAAGGGATGAGGCGGCGGCTCGCTGGGCATCAAAAAAGCCCTGCCTCGTGGCACGGTCCATGTGGGCAGGGTCACAAGTCAAGCAGCATCTTAGCAAGGGTGATTTTAGTTACTCCACAAAGCAAAAAAAAGGAGGGGGGGGGTTAAAAAGAGACCGAAACAAGGATGTAACCGACTGAAGTTTGGCAGGGTTTTTTTCTGACCGCGGTGCCATTGGTGCGGGGCGTTGGTTCGGCCTGAAAGTGGCGCTGTCCGAAAGGCCTAACCTCATGCATTATTCGAGAATCAACTCCTTGGCCGCCTTCGCCCCCCTCGCCAACGAGTGGAGACACCCCGTGTTTGCAAACAGATAGGGAATAACAAGATGCTGCCTCGGAGCCGGGAGGGGGGGGGGGGGAGGGAGAAGGGGGGGGGCATCAGCGCGGAATTAAGTAGTGCTTGAGGTCCACATCGAGAGCCCTCTTGCTCCACGGCCGAATGACGTCAAGACGCAACAAAGCGGCCTTTCATCTCTCTCTCTCTCTCTCTCTCTCTCTCTCTCTCTCTCTCTCTCTCTCTCTCTCTCTCTCTCTCTCTCTCTTTCGCCGGCAAAGGCAGGCAAGGTACGGAGGAAAGTAAAGACAGACAAGTAGTAAGTAATGAAAACAAAAAGACATTGGAATGTTGTCGTCACTGTATTTGAAGCTGCAGCAAGAAGGGAAGGGAGAGGGTGCTCTGGTCGCTCTCCGACCCGACGCTCTTGGCAGTGCCTGTCTATGCCGCCCGCTGCTACCGGCAGGTACCACACGGCGGTGCCACCGGACAGGGTTGCCGAGTCACACTAGGACAGCGGTTCCCAACCTTTTTCGGTTCGCGACCCCAAATTTGTAGCCAAAACTTTCCGCGACCCCCAGGAAAAATTTCGCGACCCCACGCGACCCCTCCTTTAGCATGCCTTTGTTACGGAGTGCGATTATCTGCCTTAGTTTGGGAGCAGTATTGCCGCAAAGTTGATCAAAACGGTCACAAATGTCTGAAAAATCGTGTTTTGGGCCGACTTTAAGCATTTACTGCGTCTGATCCGAGGCGGTAAATCGTCCTCCGTCAACGGGCAATTGGTCTTTAGACCTTCCTTTAGCATGCCTTTGTTACGGAGTGCGATTATCTGCCTTAGTTTGGGAGTAGTTTTGCCACAAAGTTGATCAAAACACGATTTTTCATACATTTGTGACCGTTTTGATCAACTTTGCGGCAAAACTGCTCCCAAACTAAGGCAGATAATCGCACTCCGTAACAAAGGCATGCTAAAGGAAGGTCTAAAGACCAATTACCCGTTGAGGGATGACGATTTACCGCCTCGGATCAGACGCAGTGGATGCTTAAAGTCGGCCCAAAACACGATTTTTGACAGACATTTGTGACTGTTTAGACCAACTTTGCGGCAGTACTGCTTCCAAACTGAGTCAGATAATTGCACTCCGTAACAAAGGCATGCAAAAGGAAGGTCCAAAGACCAATTGCCCGTTGAGGGAGGGTGATTTACCGCCTCGGATCAGAAGCACTGGATGCTTAAAGTCGACCCAAAACACGATCTTTTACACACATTTGTGACCGTTTTGATCAACTTTGCGGCATTTAAGCAGCCAGTGCTCGGCGTGTGGGCCAGCCGGGAAACCACCGCGACCCCAGGCGACCCCAGCCACCTCGCCGCGACCCCTTGAAATTTTTTCGCGACCCCATTTGGGGTCGCGACCCCAAGGTTGGGAACCGCTGCACTAGGAGTCATCCAAGTTTGACTCGAAATCCATTTGAAGGAACACAGGGCTCAAAAAGTTGGGGCTTGTTCTTGAGGCTCACTAGTATGGGCGGCAGCGGTGCCGTGGCGCCTTAGCCAGGCAGGCAGCCAGGCAGGCAGGCAGGCCGTCGGATTTCCCTCGACCAGCCAAACGAGAGCAACTCCTACATCGCGCACCTCCACAAACCCTTGGATTGATTGATTCCCCCCTCCCCCTCTCTCTCTCTCTGCCCCGCCTGATTGCGAGCCGACAGGGACAGAGCCGCGGGGCCTGCGGGCTGAGCAGTCTCTCGCTCGCACCCCTGCAGCACGCTGGCACGCCCCACGCGTGCGAACGAGACAGAGCGACGGATGCACTATCGATACCTCAGGAGCTTGGAATGACTCGTCTTTCGCATTCAGCGCGCGGCCAGCCAGCAGCTCCAGCAGACTGATTCCGAGAGTCGTTTTCGACGCCCTGCCTCTCTCGCACTCGTCGTGCGGAGTCCCCGACGACCAGCCGGCCCACCCGATGAAAGGCGTGTCGGAGGACCCGTCCCACAAGTGAAATCGGAACGGGAAGACAACCGAGAGGAAAATAAAGAAATCACGCCACAAAAAAAAGAAGCCGCATTGCGCCAACCACTTTGACAGTGGTGGCGGTGCTTGTACCGTCATGGGGTGCTTCCTGAAATACACCACACACACACACACACACTCACACACACCTCCGGGGGCGGCGCGGGGCTCGGTCACACACACAAAGCCATTACTCCGCGTTGTTTATCCAGGCCAGTGTGTGCAATCAGTCGCGCACTTGACTGTGTACGTGTCTGTTACTGGGTGCGTGTGTGTGTGCGTGTGTAAAGAGAAATTGGGATGGTGGCTGCGGGGTAATATGTGCGTTAGTGCTGGGAGCACGCCAAGAATACGGAAAAAGGGTCCGCGCGAACGGGTTCGAGAGCGAATGAGAGAGAGCGAGAGAGCTGGCGAGAGAGAAGAGTCATCAGTCGGCGAGTCTCGACTAACCTAGGCCGTTCGGATTATTGAGGGCTAGCAACAGACACCCCACCGCAAAGTGGAGGAAATTAAAGTTGAGGACCAACCCACATGCAGGTCTGGATTACGAGTTTTACTCTAGACGTGTTTTGAGCACCAGCCACGTCTAGAGTTTTGGCCGACTGCACCGGTCTTTTGGCCCACTGTGGCGTACGGTTTTCGCGCGACAAACTATCTATCCGTTCTCGATTTAAGAGCCTCCCAAACGGGGCTCGCTCTCGATGAATGATCGACCCCTCGACACGGTGCGTCATTTCTTTTGTGGCGTTCAAAGCGCCGCAGGGAAGCAACAACAACAACAACAACAACAACAACAACAAGCGAACAAGGACGAGGCGCGCTCGAGCGAGACCTGTTTGTTTCGGCGCTAAGCTTTCCGGACGCGCTCCGTACGTTCGGCGCGATCCGGTCACTTCGGCATGATGGATGACGTCCGTGGCCTGCCGTGCCGTGCCGAGCCGCACCGTGCTGTGCCGTGCCGTGCCCTGCCGAGCCGCGCCGGGCGATTCGGCAGCGTTAATAAGCAGCCCGAGAATTCCCAAACACAATGGCACGTCGCATTTGACAAACGCGGTGCCGCACGCCGCGCCATATTTTTCCTTTCGCCTTTTCCTTTCCTTTTCTCTCTTTTTTTCCCTTCCCTTTTCCTTTCCATTTTCATCCCAATTTTTTTTACCCCCTGCGCTGTCGGAGCGAAGCCTCGGCGAAGCCGCAGCAGTCGCCTGCCCGGCCAGGCAAGGCAAAGGCAAGGCCCGGCCCGCCTCGGAAGCGGAAAGTCACCCCCCGATAGTGCTGGCATGCGGTAGAGGCCGACAAGAAGACAAGCAGACAGGCAGACAGGCAGACAGGCAGACAGGCAGACAGGCAGGCAGACAGGCAGACAGACAGACAGACAGACAGACAGACAGGCAGACAGACAGACAGACAGACAGACAGGGACGAAGCGGTCAACTCTGATCCGAGGCACGCAGCGAAAGATTCCCTTTGCGCAGCAACACAAACACAGACTAGGCTGGACAGCGTCGCGTTCTTTGACCCACCTCTCCGAGTGTGTGTGTGTGTGTGTGTGTGTGCGCGCGCGCGCGCCTGGCTGTCTGTGCACGTTGCTGCATTCTTCATTCCAGTGAGGGTCCTTACCCGAGAACGAGGGTCCACCTCCCCATATCGACTCAAGAAATTATTCGCACACACTCGTCTGTTTGCACAGCGGACGGTGTGCGTTTGTGTGTGTGTGTGTGTGTGTGTGTGTGTAAGAGAGAGAGAGAGAGAGAGAGAGAGAGAGAGAGAGAGAGAGAGAGAGAGAGAGAGAGAGAGAGAGAGAGAGTAGGTGTGTGCTCTGCGCGGTGGCGCGCCGAAAAAGGGGCCCCCGTATACGAGAGCGGGCACGATCCGTCAACGTCATGGCCAACAGAGTATGTCCAGTCGCTGGAGAAGCTGGAGGAGAGGATAGCGCCGCCTCCCTCACCGGCGACCTGGGGCCTGCGCCTCTCGCCAGCCGACTCAATCCAAGCCATCCCGCAGTGGGCCAGAAAACCGGCGCAGGCGGCCAAAACTCCAGAGTCGCAAAACAGGACTCGAACCGAGCTTGTGACCCCACCAATGGACTTCTCTTTCGAAGAGCAATCCATTGATGGGGTCATACGTTTGGTTCAAGCCCCATTTAGCAACTCCGGACCTCAAAACACGATTGGGTTTTTGACCACCTCCATCTGTCTTCTGGTCCACTGTGCATTCCAAGAAACGGGTGGCGAGAGGGTCAGTCGCGAGGCGCTTTCAATAATTTGCAATTGGAGAACTGGAGGTTTCTGTTTGTTTGTTGCGAGCTCAGGCCAAAGCTACCGCCACTGATTTGATTTGTTCGTTTCCCTCCGTAGGTGTTGGTTTGTGTGTTTCAATGTGTTTGTCCGAGGGAAGCGAGGCGCCGCGGTATCCGGGGAGCCGTTGTTGTGACCTTGGCAAGGACACCCCGGCAGCAAAATAGGAAAAGTTTCCTTCCCGGCAAAATAGGTCTTGTTCCTCGTATCGGCGAAGGTAGCGCGACTGCCGCGACGACGGCGTGGGCCCGAAGGCAACACAGCCAGTCAGTCAGGGCTGGCAGCCAAGGCGGCCAGTCAGGGCTGGCAGCACTTCCGACACGACATCGCGGCGCGGCCATGGCACGGCCGAGCACGCCGAATGGCCGAATGGCCCAAGTTGCCGGCCGATATTAGAATGCCTTTTGCGCCTTTCGCGCCGTCGCGCCGCCGGAAGCAGCGCCTGACACTCGAAAACATTTTCCGCGACAGTCTCCCCCCC
This sequence comes from Thrips palmi, assembly GCF_012932325.1. Classification (NCBI taxonomy): domain Eukaryota; kingdom Metazoa; phylum Arthropoda; class Insecta; order Thysanoptera; family Thripidae; genus Thrips; species Thrips palmi. Next base: position 11,957,462 of record NW_023144623.1, read on the forward strand.
ACGCCGTCGCCGGGAGTCGAACCCACGCCGCCCGCAGCGCAGCGCCCGCTGCAGCGACTCGCGGCGTACAACAGAAGCACCCCATTGCGTCTTTCCGCCCCCGCCTGCTGCGCTCCGCAGCGCTGCGCAGCGCGGCGTCCACAAGTTAATTGCGGGCGAATTAATGATTGAGAGGACGAGGCACTACAGCATCTGCACCAGCAACAGCAGCAGAACCGGCAGCGCGGCTCCAATCGCCAACCGCATTACCATGGATATTAGGCCAAGCACATCGCAGGCCACTTAGTATGCCGCGGCGGCGGGGCGGGCCTGGAGCGGACCGCCTGGAGGGCGACATGTGTGCTGGAGGCGCGCAGGCCACTGGAGGAAGGCGCGCCCTGGCCACCCCGGCCTGCAGACCGCCTGGAGGGCGACATGTGTGCTGGAGGCGCGCAGGCCACTGGAGGAAGGCGCGCCCTGGCCACCCCGGCCTGCAGACCGCCTGGAGGGCGACATGTGTGCTGGAGGCGCGCAGGCCACTGGAGGAAGGCGCGCCCCGGCCACCCCGGCCTGCAGACCGCCTGGAGGGCGACATGTGTGCTGGAGGCGCGCAGGCCACTGGAGGAAGGCGCGCCCGGCCACCCCGGCCTGCAGACCGCCTGGAGGGCGACATGTGTGCTGGAGGCGCGCAGGCCACTGGAGGAAGGCGCGCCCCGGCCACCCCGGCCTGCAGACCGCCTGGAGGGCGACATGTGTGCTGGAGGCGCGCAGGCCACTGGAGGAAGGCGCGCCCCGGCCACCCCGGCCTGCAGACCGCCTGGAGGGCGACATGTGTGCTGGAGGCGCGCAGGCCACTGGAGGAAGGCGCGCCCCGGCCACCCCGGCCTGCAGACCGCCTGGAGGGCGACATGTGTGCTGGAGGCGCGCAGGCCACTGGAGGAAGGCGCGCCCCGGCCACCCCGGCCTGCAGACCGCCTGGAGGGCGACATGTGTGCTGGAGGCGCGCAGGCCACTGGAGGAAGGCGCGCCCCGGCCACCCCGGCCTGCAGACCGCCTGGAGGGCGGGGACCGGGCCGGCCAGGCTGGTGGCTTTAGCGGCACACCCGAATGGCAGGGCTCGAGGACTCCAGGATTCCAGGACTCCAGGATTCCAGTGCAGGCGATTGCTTTCTTTTCCAGGGAAGGTCGTTGGGGCGTCGCTATGCCAATCAGGCCGACTCAAAGCACCGCGCGGGGGCGCCCCGCCCCGCCCCGCCCCACCACACGGCTACCGCGCTACCGCCGTCTGATATAGCGGCGTAAAGGCCCCGGGGGGACGAGCGGCTCGGGCAGGGCGGGCAGGGCGGGCAGGGCGAGCGAGGATCAGAGGGCACACGAGATCTGGGACCTCGTTAGCAGCAGTCCGAGGCTAGTCCACCGGGGCGTGGCGGGGCGTGGCGGGGCGTGGCGGGGCGTGGCGGGGCGTGGCGGGGCGTGGCGGGGCGTGGCGGGGCGTGGCGGGGCGTGGCGGGGCGTGGCGGGGCGTGGCGGGGCGTGGCGGCGCGGTGTGCTGGACGGTGGGAGGGCAGGGTAACGCGACCTCCAGTAGAGCTGCCGACTGGATTCCGAACAGCAGCCTCTGTCTCCCTCGCACAGGACGCCCCATGAGTGCGAGAGAGACAGAGCGACGATAGCAGTGTCTGGGATGGGCGGCGGGGCCGAAGGGATGAAGGTAAAACGACCGGAGCGACGAGCGGGGCCGACCGGCAAAGCCGCCCGGCAACCACACGGTAATCAGATTGAGTAAATTAACGGCTGGAGTGGAGGTGCTTTCCAACTAGGCTGCACCGCCCGCTGCAGAATCTGACGAGGCAAGGGGCGGGGGTTCGAACCCGCGTGCATGCAACTCTTTTTCTATTTTTTTTCCGGATTGTGACGCCACGCGTTGCCGTAGGCCTGGGCTGGGGCAGGCGAGGCGCGCGGCCTGAAGCATGACGGCGTCGCATGCAACGTCCCCGACTGGAGTGCCTCGCGGCGCAGCGAATTGTTGCCAAGACCATGCATAAGATTACAATGAATGAAAGTTTGAAATGGAATATTTTCCCGCGGCGCGCAAACTCCGACGAGCAGCGCGAGCACAGCAAAGGGAGGCGGAAAAGACGCCCGGAGTGACGCTTCGGGCTGATTCCGGCTTGTCGCTCTGTCTCCGTCTACGGGGCGCCCCGCGAGGCCGCGAGTGCGAGAGGGACAGAGAGCACTGTTGTTCAGAGCCAGCCCGCGGCCCAGCCAACCCCGGCGAGGTGCTCATCAAACGCTTTTTCCTCCTCGACCGCGCGCCGCCGCCGTCGTCGCGCCCTTTCGAGTTTAAATGAACCGCGACGGCGGGCGCGCCGCCACCACACCGTCATAAACGGCGAATCCACAACAAAGTGCACTGCAAAATGCACTGCAAAGGACCTAAACTGGCCAAAATTATAGAGTTTTTTTGAGTATTTTTGTAGGTAATCACTGGTTGGTGATTGGTGGACCCCTCGTAGGTCTGTCTCTCTCGCACCCCTACGGATTGCCCCATGAGTGCGAGAGAGACAGAGCGTTCCTGGCTGCAGCGACCTCGTTACGTAACGCTAACAAGGCGCGCTGTCGAACGCCGAAGGCCCACGGCCCGAAGGCCGCCCGCCTGTAGGTCGATACTGCGCGCCATAATATTCAATTTGGCGAGGCGGAGGCCAAAAGGCCGAGTGAGCCACAGGCCGCGTGGACGTCCATGAACGAGTCCATGGACAGGCGCTGGCCTCTGCCTGTGCCATCGGCCCTCGCTCGGGCCTTGTTTGCGATACAACAGCCGGCCGGGCTCGGCCTCGCGAGGCGCGCGCAACCCATTTTCATCCCGTAACTGTTTCGATTGTGAGATTGCGTTCGGTTGGAAGGGGGCCGGGGCCGCGGCCGTGTAGAGCGCGGAGAGTGCACATCCCGGCCTCGGCGCTTCGGCCCGTCCATGCCATAAATAATAGTCCGACTCGACCCCAAAGTTCGCATTAACTTATCCCACATACTTTACTGCGGAAGTTTGAACGGCAGCGCGGCGTGGCAGTAGCGCCCTCTTCTGCGCGAATACTTTGGAGGGCCGCGGGCGAGACCGGAAACAGGTCCGCACAGTGTGCCAGCAGACACAGTGTGCTCAGAGGCGCGGACGCAGCAAACGCTGCCAGCCTGAAAGGGCCGTTTGAACCGAAACCGTTGCACAGCTTCAAACGCAGTCTGGCGCAGTGTAACCGAGTTTTTTTGTTTCGACGGCGATTCCCCCCTCCCTCTCCCTGTTTTCAACCGTTAACAGAATAAACGGAGCGCCTGTTTCTGTGGGGTCGTGGGGGAAAAATTCTCCTTTGACGGTGACCGGGGTATTTCACGGGGCAGTACGCTGAAAATTTTGCCGAACGGCCCAAATCAAAGTTGGCGCTACGTCGGAGCAGCGTGAAACAACGTTAGTCCGGACCGTGCCGGGCTTGGCAAAGCTGGAGGCGTAGGGAAGGGTGAGGGAGAGAGGGGGGGGGGCCTCCGCGACGAACGCTTCCCCCAGTCCACCCTTGGGAATTCCCTGGCCGTGCACGCAGTGGCACACCAAGACCGAGGGGCCGTGGGGGCCGGGGGGCCGTGGGGGCCGAAGGGCCTGGGCAGGGCCAAAGTACGTTAGCCGTCCGCACTCAGAGGTAAAGCCACAAACCAGGCTGCAAGCGGCTGTCTCAAGGCTCTCAGCCCGCTGGTGGCGCGCTGGAGTAAAAAAAAGGGAGGAGAGGAGGAATTGGTTTTGAGGCCTGCTGCCTGATTTCGAAGGACAGGGGCTTCGTCGCTCTGCCTCTTTCGCACCTCTACCGGACGCCGGATGAGTGCGAGAGAGACTCTCCGTCTGTCTTACCAGGGAGTAGCGGGGCTCGTTCTGGTAGATGGTGCCGACGCGTGTCCAGTTGAATTGCTGCAGCAGCTTGAGGCGGGGCAGGTTGAAGGCGTTCTCACTCGGCACCACGCGGAAGAAGTTGGGGAAGCTCTCCGACGTGAACATGGGGTGGGTGTCCGCGTACGACAGCTGCAACAGAAACAGGGGCGAGTCAGTGCCTCACGTCATAAAAGTTGAAGCGCGACTGTTTTTTTCTTCATTCTGCATGGGAATAAATGTTGGCAGGCCCGGAGCGCCTGCAGTGGAGAGGGTAGGCAGCCCGCTCGACTCCCGCGTGCTGTGCGGTGCGAGCTTGCCTGCCCGCCGGGCGCTAGCAAGCCAGCTGTGGGTACTCGGGCTGGAGGTGCCGGTACAGTGTATATACATGTCCAGTCATGCACAACGCCCCCCCCCTCGCCCCAACCCAGCTCGGCATTTTGCATTGAAGCATTGAATGGCACCTGTTGAGCACTAATACGTCCCAAAGTCAGCGGACGACACGGCGTGCCCTGCGCACACCTAGACGACAGCAGCAACAACAACTAGAAACAGCGCCAACAACAGTACCAAGAGACGACAGCCGAAAACGACGACAAAAGGCACGCAAGAAACAGACAGGTCCTCTTTTTTTTGTCCGGTTGCACTTTTGCGCAGCGCGCCTCTCGCGACACAGATGAGGGGCGAGGCAGCGTTTGCTTTCGACCCAGCTGGTGTGGGTGCACTTTCGCTTTTTCTCCCTCTTTTTTATTTTTCTCTCTTCCTCTGGTGCCAGCCAGCACTTCCCTGCACCGTTGAGGGGCTGAAAGAAGTGAGGACGCCATTTGGTCCGCTGTCGCTCCGAGCCGCCGCGTTGGCTGCTTTCCCGCCGAACGCCAGCCGAGCGCCAGCCGAGCGCCAGCCGAGCGCCAGCCGAACGCCAGCCGAACGCCAGCCGAACGCCAGCCGAACGCCAGCCGAACGCCAGCCGAACGCCAGCCAAACGCCAGCCGAACGCCAGCCGAGCGGCAAAGATATGGCAGCCAATAGAAGGGCAGCAGCCCTCTAGATCTGACCTTTGTATAGACAGACGGACGGACAGACAGACAGACAGACGGACGGACGAATCAGGCGGAGTAGTGAATGTGTGCGACAGTCCCTCCGTCAAGGCTGAGGTGGGCTCGTTGCCACCCCACGACCCGGAGTGCTTCGATCAGTCAGATCCGTCACTCTTACCCGCTCAAATAAACAAATAAAGGGGTGCGATGGAAGACATTGTGAGGAAAGTAATAACTGTTCTTCGATTTCACTCGATTGATCACGTGTTTCTCTTGTTTCAATGTCGTCGAGGAACGAAAAATTAATTTCCAGCTTCATTGAGTGGACCAACCGTTCTACCGACGCGCTTTGTCGCCGTGACATCGCAAGAGCGAAAAAAAAAAGAAGACAAAAATGAAATGGAAGGAAACTAAACGCGAATGCCGAAGCGCGGGCGTAAAAACGCCAGCTAAACACTAAATGACGAGCCGGCGGGGATCCTCGGGGCTTATGGCGGCTGCCTGTTTGTGCCGCATCACAGCTCGGAGAGCACGAAACACCAAAGTCCGCAAAGAGCGGCAAAGAGATGGTCTCCAAACACAGCCCCGCCGTACCCCGCCCCGCCCCGCCCCGCCCCGCCCCGCCCCGCCCCGCCCCGCCCCGCCCCGCCCCGCCGCGGCGACGCTCCGCCCAGGAAAACCAAGGGAAGCCCGTCTATTTACCTTGCCTGTTTTTGCTCGGGCGGCAGTTTCACGCCTTGTCTTGACCACCCTTCCCCTCCCTTCCCCTCCCCTCCCCCTCCCAGACAGTGAGGTGCAGCGGGGGCCAGGCCTAAACCCCCTGATGAATGATGCTATTAATATACATGGCCCGCCGGGGGGAGGGGGCGGTGTGTCCCGACGACGCCGGATTCCGACTACAAGCCTCCGGTGTTGCGGCGGCAGGCAGACCTGGGCAGACAGAGACAGACAGGCAGGCTGACAGACAGACAGGCACACAAACGGACAGACAGACTGGCGGAGGGTGGCGGGGTCTCCTCCTGCCGCACGGACAGTGCACCTGCAACGCCTGCCACAGGAATAAAAAGGTCGGCTAAAACGTCAACAAATCGTTAAAAGATGAGAAATTCGAAGTTGTTGGTCGCCCACTGCATCTTTTCACACTGTGCAGCGCAAGCATAGCGAAAAAGACATTCCACAGCTTGCGGCCAAAGTGCGTAAGTGAACGACGCCTAGTTTAGTTTTCGAACAGATTCAGGTGTGCCGGGTCTTCCCTTGCACACACACGCACACACCTACACACACACACACACACACACACACACACACAAGCACACACACACGTCAGCAGCCGGCCGAGCCGCGTCGGCAGGCGTCGGCCACCGCGGCGATGTGTTCGTGACGGGCTAACGTTCTAAACGGGGCGGAACAAAGGCCGTGGCGCAAACTTGGCCGTCAGAACTTGGAGCAGTCGCAGAGACAGGAAGCCAGACCGAGACGAGACCGCGCTCACGCCGACACGCCGCACGGCCGCCGCACCGCAGGCTCAGTGCTCCGTCTCTCTCGCACCCTCACGGCGCACAGTGGGCCAGAAGACCAGTGGAGGCGGCCAAAACTCTACACGCGTTTTGAGCTCCAGAGTCGCTAGACAGGCCTCGAACCGAACGTGTGACCCCACCAATGGATTCCTCGTTCGGAGAGCAATCCATTGGTGGGGTCACACATTCGGTTCGAGCCCTGTTTAGCGACTTTGCTGCTCAAAACGCGTCTAGAGTTTTGGCCGCCTCCACCGGTCTTCTGGCCCACTGTGCGGGGAGCACCGTGAGAGCGAGAGAGACAGAGCGACGAAGCACTGTTCCGCATCAGGCTGAACTGCAACCGTGCAGAGGCCTACCTCCGCAGCCAGCGCTTCTCTGTTTCGTCCAGGTTTTCCAGTGTGGCGGTGCGGTCGGGATTCTCCAGGATTTTCCAGGGTTCTGCAAGATTCTCCAGAGCCAGCGTCAAAAGAACGCCTTGAGGCCCCCGAGACGGGGCGGGCCCGGGCGGGGCGGCCCGGGGGCCCCGAGGGGCCGTGGCCCGACGCCAGCCCGCGCGCGGCAGGGGCGCCAGCCCCACACGTGCCAGGCCGCCTGTTTTCGACAAGTTGCGTCAGAGCGACGCGGCCTCCCGGTTCCATTTTTTTTCCGTCTTCGTTTTGACGGTTTGTTTTCCTTGCGGCCCAAAAAACACGCCGCGTCTTACCTGCGTGAGGCGCCAGTGCTTGGAGGCCTTGGCGATGGGGTCCGTGACGTGGGTGCAGGCCGCCCCGAACAGCATCACCTTGGGCGGCCCCTTGTGCATCATGTCGAAGAACGCCTTCACCCCGACGGCCGCGTTGCACTGCAACAAACAAACGAAAATCCTCGTTACCGCTGGCACTGCTGGCACTTCACTGGCACGGCCGCCCCACTGCGAGAGCAAAGGTGGCGCGGCGTTGGCCCGCTGCGAGGACGGTCCGCCAAGTTGGAGGACCTGCACACTGAGATTCGCTCTGTCTCTCTCACACCTCTACGGAACGCTCCATGAGTGCGAGAGAGACAGAGCGACGATAACGACTCTCGGAATCATCGCCCTGCTGGCAGCAGCGCCGCAGTTCGACCAAGTTTCAAAAGGAGAGGCGCAGGAGCGAGCGAAGGGGCCTACACTAGCCACTCGGAAATTTCTAACAGTGTAGCCGCCGACGAACTACTTTTGTTGTCGCCATTCGGAGCGTGCATAATGATTCGGGGGCCCTCCATCCAACCTCGGCGAGCCTCGGCGAGCTGCATAGCCTTCTTGCGCAGCCACAGCTCAGTCGCTACTTAAAGTTAATGTCTCGCCACTCTTGTGCTCTTAACGATGTCATTTACATTACGACGCACACACACACACACTGCCGCCGCTTTCTGGGCCACGATCCTCCGTGCAGCCGCAGCCTCGCGGCGGCAAGGCGGCCCCCGGGGCCTTAGGGGTGGTCCAAAAAAAATTTAAAGTTACACGAAATAAAAATCATAACGGGGCCGGGGGCCCGGATTTGGACTGCTACGCTCCCAAAAATACGAAACACGGAATTCATTGCCTAGTTTCTATTTTTGGCCGGCCGCCACCCCACACTGTTGAAAAAAAAAAAAGCTCGGGAACATCGGTCATTTTTTGACGATTTTCAAGACCGAAACGGGGAAATTTGTTCCTTTTTTTTTTGGCAAACCCACAATATTTCGCCCCCCCCAAACCCCCAATGTTGGGGGATGCATAAGGGAGGGGAAAAAGGGAGAAAAATTTGGAAATTGGCGGCTGTTTCAGGGAATGAGGCCGTTCAGAACAACTCCAAGTGCGCCCGCAGGGATGGCGGGGTGCCCCACCACAAGGCAAGCCACATGAAAAGAATTGGGATGCCGGGTGCAATTTGCCTATCTCCCAGGGGCATCAATTGTGGATTTTTTTCGAAAACCTATCAATAGTGATGTCTCTTGGGGCCTCTGGACCCAGATGGGCACCCTTTTACACGGTTTGGTCCCCCACTACGTAAAAAGAACAAAAAATAGGAAGGACTGTTGAGCACCTCATGCCTACCTCTCAGGACCAAAAAACGTAAAAATTTTGAAAATTCCTTCATTTTGATGGCTTTTCTTGTGGCCTTGCGTGGTTTGCGGTCCCTCGCGTCAACAACGTCCATAACGTTCATATCACGTAGGTGGGTATCAAACCGTGTGAAAGTGTGCCCATCTGAGTGCCCAGAGGCCCCAAGAGACATCAGTATTGATAGATTTTCGAAGAAATCCACAATTTGATGCCCCTGGGGGGTAGGCAAATTTCACTCGGATCCCAATTCTGTTCATGGGGCTTTCCTTGTGGTGGGTCACCCCGCCCTGCTGACAGGTGCACTTGGAGTGGCTTAGCGGCCCACAAACTGAAACTATTGCCAATTTGGGCCGAAATTTAGTCTTTTTTCCCCTGAAAGTTAGACAAACCAAAAAGAGGGTTTGGGGATATTTTTTTTCGTAATAAGCATTCAAAACGAACAAATCCCCCTTTCGTTTTTAAAAAAACGGTCAAAAAATGACCAAGTTACGATTTTTTCCTATTTATAGCACTGTTAAAACTTTTAGGGCTCTGCGGAGGTCCTAAAAATCATTTTTTTTGAAAAAAAAAACACGTATTTCATATTTTTCGATGTAGAATCCAAAGCCGGGCGGCGTTGGACGATCCGAGCAACTTCACTTTTTTTTGGACCACCCTAGGCCCGCCTGGCTGCTTCCCAGTGCGTTTCCACCGCTCGGTGCAGCAGAGTGAGTTCCCAAACAGTTTAAAGCTAATACACGCAAACTAAAATATACATATCACGGCGCGGCAGATGCAGCGAGAATGAAGAGCCTGCTGCGCTGCCGACACACTCTGAATACGCAAACACGGAATTCATTGCCGGTGAGTTTCTATTTGTCTGGCCGGCCGTTCCACCCCACACTGTTGAAAAAAAAATTGCTCGGTGACATCGGTGCGAGTGTCGTTAGACGAGGCAGCTGTCCGGGGTTCTACTCCCGCCAGACCGCCAAACTGCGGTGAAACTTTTTTGTTCCTCTTCCCTTTTTTTTGGCAAGGCACCCTCAGCCGACATCATTACGCCCCCTCCACACCGTCAATGTTGCGGAGGATGCATATGGAGGGAGGGAGAGGGAGGGAGGGAAGGGAGGGGGAGGAAAAGAGATGGAAATATGGCGGCTGTCTTCGGCAATGAGTCTCGGCAGAACAACTCGCGGTGCGCGCCGCGAGCGCAGTGGCGCAGCACGCCAAGTGCCGCAAAGACGGATAGGGAAGAAAAACACGAAAAAAAAACACGAAAAAATAGGTAGAAAGGGCAGCAAAATAAGCACGCGAAGAGAGAAAACAGATGCCTTTCTGAGAAAGGGAACGGAAGGGTTCGTGTGGCGTCACAGACGATTGGAGCCGCGGCGCCTCACAACACACAAAATAGGTTTTTTTTTTTAAAGAAAATTTGCAGGTTGGTGCGAGGTGGTGGCATCGAGCACGGTCCCAATGACTCCATTGTCGCTGCTCCAGAAAAACGCGCTTTTAAAAAAGAGGTGCTCTGCGCACTTGATCTGGCAGCCACGCGTGGAGGATCTCCCAGAAGTGGGTGGGCTGCGTGTTGCTCTCATTTTACGCCGTCCGATTTGATAACTGCGGATCTCTCCACGCCGCCGGGCCTGCCTGCCTGGCTGCCTGGCTGCCTGGCTGCCTGCCTGCCTGCCTGCCTGCCTGCCGGGCTGGAGCGCGACTGTCAGGGATTCTCATTTATTTCCTGCCCTTTGCGAGTTTCGCGTTCGGTTGCGCCACGGCTGAGCGAACGGGCAGGGGAAAAGTTCCGGGAACCTCCGCGGCGCGCGCGGCGCTCTGGCGGGCGATGGGGCGATGCGTGGCCGTGTTATTGTTGTCTTTGTATCGGGGAATATTCCATTCTGCGCGTGTTTGCCCAGAGAAACTAGCAGATAGGGAAACCATGCAGGTAAGCATGTGCAGGGCGGCGGCAGTGCAAAAAGAGACCGGGCAGCGTGAGCAAACAAGGAGGGCAGAGAGAAAAAAAAAAAAAAACCCCGTCGGCCCTTTTCGGGACGGCAGCGATCCGAGCGCGTTTATTTTACAACGTCCGCAGCGTCCGCAGACAAAAAAAAAACCTGAGCGTTATTTTCACGGCGCAGTGACGGCCGAATGACAAACTCGCCTTTCTGGTCAGTCAATAAATTCAGTTACGGTGCTTGTAATTTTATCCTTCAAATTGAACGAAATGAAAAGGTTTTGGGTGGGCCCTTTATCGCAGGACCCTTTCAACGTTGTCATCCCCTTTTGCAGAGGCTCATAACATATCGCCGTCGCCGTGAGTTGCCCGCAGGTGGGGGAACGCTGTTATTTCCTCGTGCGAACCGGGCTGCAGGCCCCCAACGCCTTTCGGTTCGAAAGGGGG
>NW_023144623.1:11968840-12171340 GCF_012932325.1 Thrips palmi
GGGCCGCGAGGACGGGCAGGCGGACAGACAGACAGACAGACAGACAGACAGACAGACAGACAGACAGACAGACAGACAGACAGACAGACGGCACTCACTGACTGACAGACGTGGAAATCGCTGGCAGACGGCAGGCCGCCCGCCACCCACGGGGTATGCAGGCCGCCGCGCGCCCGAGCGCCGCGTCGCGAGACGCTGCCTACCTCCCGGGCGGCCCGCAACTCCCGCGCCAACTCAACGGCCGCGGAAAACAAGAAGAAGGAGGAGGAGGAGATAACGAGGCTTTAGGCCGCCTTTGCCGGCGTGCCTCGCCCGGCCTCGCCGCTGCAGCGCATAGCGGCGTAGGCCTGGATGGCCGTCCCCATTGTCCGGGGGTGCGAACTCCGGACCTGCCCCCACCCCACCCCTCCCACATTGTGCCAGGCTGGCTAACTGGCCGCGCCCCTGCGTCCGCCTGTCTGTCTGCCTGTCTGTCCGTCCGTCCGACAGCCCGTCCATATGGAGCGGAGCGTCCACTCCCCTATGGGGGCGTCCATAAATCGCGGCCAAATTGTAGGGCTGCCCCTCCACTGCAAGCCTGCAGGCCGCGGCACCGCCCGGCACCGCACTGCCATGTATTTGGCGCCGATAATGACTCTGCCCTCCTCCTTGGCTCCTCTCTCTCTCCTCTCTCTCTCTCTCTCTCTCTCTCTCTCTCTCTCTCTCTCCTCTCTCTCGCTCTCTCGCTCTCTCTGGTCTAGCTTTCAACCAGCAGTCACATATTCCATTCCATTCAAAACATAATAAAGTCCCCTCGTCCGTCCGCGCCGGGGATGCGCAGGAAATACGCATGCGAGGCGAGACGACGACGAAAAATAAGAGAGAAAAAATCACGTGGGGGAAAGAGAAAGAGGAAAGGGGGGGGACGGGAGGGAGTGGGAGAGAGAGAGAGAGAAGAGGAGGGAAAAATAATAAAATGGCTCGATCCTTATCCCCAGGGCCGCCACGCCTGGCCACGCCGCCATGGCCGCAAACAGGGCGAAAGGGTGTCGGCACCGTCGGCACCGCCCGCACCGCCCGCACCGCCCGCGCGCCGCCGCTGCATCTGCCGCCCGAAGCACCACCGTTACGACGGTCTTGTGGGCGGCAGCGCAGCGGCGCAGCGGCAGCCTCGGCGAGTCGACACCGCGCGCCTCGCCCCGCCCCGCCCCCCCCCGCCCCCGCCGCGCCGCGCCGCCCCGGCCCGCCCCCCACGTGGGGGCGCCCCTAGCTGCCGAAGCTGCCGCCAACGAACCGGCAGCCCCGCACCGCCGCAGCCACCGCGTCGCCGGGCGCCGCCAGGTTCGCCCGGTTTCATTGTTTTTTCGCGGTCGGAGTAACGAGGTAGAAGAACCTGGGGAACAGGGGGGGGGGGTTTCCCCATAAGCTCTCACAACTTCCTGCGGGAACACAGGAGGGCGAAAGTGGGCCGGGGTTCGCCTCAAAGGCCGAGTAGGCCGCAGAGCCGCAGCCTGCCATCCGCCGAGGTGGCGGCCACCGGCGGGGCGCGGCACGGCTCCACACGGCGCGTCGAAAGCGCGAAAGCCACCTCGCGTGCGCGTCGCCGTGAACAAGTTGTTAACGGCCAGCTAACGCCTGCACGACGGCGCGGCGCCGCGGGGAGGAGGCCAGAGAGAGAGAGAGGGGAGAGGGGAGGGGAGAGAGGGAGAGAGGGGAGAGAGAGAGAGAGAGAGAGAGAGAAGAAAAAAGAGACGGGGAGGGGGGGAGAGGCGACCCCCGCGGTGACCGAGCGGTGCCCGGCAGGCAGGCCCGGCGCGGCGCGGCCGGCAGGGCAGCGTAACCTGAACTGATGGCCCGTTAGGATCAACTGGTGTCTACGGGGCCTCATTCAGAAAAATGGCACGGCGTTAATGAGGGGCCGGTGTCCGGGACACAGCCACTTAGCGCTCAAACGTTCCGCGCCCTCATCAGCAGCGCACCTCCCCCCCCCCCCCGGCGGCCCTGGCGGCCCTCGGCCCCTGCGACTCTCCCGGGGCGAATAAACAGGGAGAGCGCCGTGGAGAGACAACGTCCGTCCGCCCGTCCGTCCGTTCCAACCAATTTGAAAACAAAGTTACTGTTTCCCTGTTGGTTCTGTTGTCGTCCCCCGTCATTTCTTCCGTGGTGCCTTCCACTCGCAGAGAGGAAACATTCGGCTCGCACGCTTGGACTCAATTTTCAAAGGAAATGGAAAGTTAGAGAGACGTCTTCCAGCCGGCTTTTTTTTTCGCCTCCCTTCCGTGAGCAGCCTCGGGCGTGACGGCGCGACAGGGCGGCGTGGCTTCTTCGCCCCGCTCGCGTGTCCGCGAGGTGCTTCGCCCGCCTCGCCCCGCGTCGCGGCTATCTCCGCCTGCAGGTGAACAACCCCCTCCTGTTCCCCTATCTCGAAAACATGATTCGGTGGCACTGCAAGGGGCGACGCGACGCGACGCGAGGGGACGGCCGCCTGAAACGGGGCAGAGGAGCAAGTTTTACAAGTAAGTTTGGCGGCGGCAGAGGGAGATAGTGGCCGGGCAAGAGGGACGCGATGGCCGGGCAGGCAGGCCACGTAGTGGGCGGCCGCCGCCGGGGCTGGCTGCCGGCTGTCCGAAGAAGGCGCTGTCCCCAAGCCTGTCCAAGTTTCCCTATTTAAAACTGACCCGCCGGACCCAGAGGATGAGAAAAACACTCGAGAAATACGTCTCAGCGTGCACACACCCAACCAACACACACACACACACACACACACACACACACACATGGCAGAACACACCTTTTCGCCCCTCTATATTTCTCCCCGACGGTTCCCAATTCGTCTTAGGCGGCTTTAAGTGGCGAGCACGTCCGTGTGTCCGTGCCGCCCCGCGGGACGCCCCCCCCCCCCTCTCCAGTGCCTTCCAGTGCCGCCGCGGCTTGCCGTTTCCGGTCCAATGATGGATGGCGAGACTCGAGTCGCGCAATATCCGGTGCGACTCTCAAGTAGTTCACTCCGACCGCATCACACTAGCGGCGTCTGGATGACGTCATAGTGACGGCATCGCCTTGATGCGGCGACGGCTCCGGAGCCAATCGGAGCGGCGAACGTCAAGATGACAGCAATGTTCGTCATTAGCCACTCCGGGGCGGGAGAGAGAGAGAGAGAGAGAGAGAGAGAGAGAGAGAGAGAGAGAGAGAGAGAGAGAGAGAGAGAGAGAGAGAGAGAGAGAGAGAGACTGAGGGGGGAGGCACATCCACAAAGAATTTTGTGGGAGCGCATCACTTTTTGTCCAGCTCCACTTTTCTTCAGGTTTTCAATCACATTTTGATGTGTGCTATTGTTCCTGACACAACCTGCACTCTCCCGAGTGCTCCGCACTGAGCCCAAGGACTCGGCCCGGGGCTTGGCGGCTTGGTCCCCGCAAGGCGTGCTTCGCGACGGCCAGACCGTCGTCGTCGTCCTGGAGCGCGGTACGTCGCGTTCATTCACTTGAGTGCGGTAGCGAGGGCGAGGCGAGGCGAGGCAGTTTCGCGAAAAACGCCATCATCGTGCAGTTAGGCGGACTCGGGGTCCGTGACGCTGCGGGGCAGGCCGTCGATCCCAACTGCGGCCCTTCTTGGCGCCTCGGCGGCACGGCATGCCGTCAACGCGGAGCAGAAGGAGGAGGCGCCCTGCAGTGCCCTGCCGCCTGCAGAGAGCGTCCCCCACAAAACAAGGCGCCTTCAAAACGCAATCCGCGCCGGAGGACGAACAGTCCGCCGCGCGCTTGGCTCCGCAGAAGAATAACGCTCTGTGAGATCTCGACGCAGCAATCTACGAAATCTCACCAAAGGCCTTCGGGAAATGTTTCCCACGCGATCAACCATTTATTTTTCAATGACAAAAAAAGAAAAAGTTTTGCCTTTTTATTTTCCTGTTATGGCGGCGCGCTGGGCGCTGGGCTGGCCATAAAGCGTGCAGCCTCTTCAACGCACATGATGGCCTGCAAGCGGGCGGGGCTTAAGAGAGAGAGAGGCGGGGGGGGGGGGAGTTCGCCGGATGGCCGGCAGGGAGCGCTGCTGTTCCTCAGCGACCCAACGGAGGCGATAAAGAAAAGTACCTGAAGTGAGTGGGAAAAAGTGTCGATAATACACCGAGAACTATGCGGGATGGCACACTGCCTAGATCGTCATTGCAAGAAGTGTGGACTGCAGCTCTTAGAAGGTCCGAACGGAACTAGTGGAGTTAGAGTCGCAGGAAACCGTCAACATGAAAACCTTTGGAACGAAACGCAAATTTCCACGACAGTGCAGAAACACTCCTCCGACAGCGTCTGTGACCCTGGTCGAAACCACACGGAAGCGGTGTGGTTGCGTTATTCTTGTCGAGCTCCACGACCTTTATTCGGCTCCAGTCATTTCGGAAAAGTAGGCCCCCCCTCCGGCCCTCCCGGGCCCTCCCCTTGGCTCGGCCGCCAGGCCGGTGGACCCGCTGGGCCATTGGCTGGGCCCTCGGCTGGGCCCTCGGCTCGGCCCTTGGCTGTGCAGGCGGCAAGGCAGGCGGCGCCGCACCTTGAGCCCAATGGAAATGAAAGGGTACGAAAAAGTTTCGAGAGGATAGGAGAAGGGGAAAGTCGATCTGGGCGCGAACGTGAATACAATAAGAAATCGGGCCGAGGGAGCCGGAGCAAGGGAGGGGTGAAAATGAAGGGGGGCAGCACCGGGCGCGGGGGATCAGAAAGATGAGGGCGCCGGAGTTTATTGATTCGCGAACCCTCAATGAGTTACATCGGTGATTGCTTCTAGCCAGGCGAGGCCCAGCTGACTCCAATAAAGTGGTCGTCTCGCTCGCACTCACGGCAGGCCGCTCCAGACTCCAGGCTCCAGGCTCCAGGCGTCACGCAGGCAAAAGCCGGGCCCGCGCGGCACGGTCCGCGACCAGCAGCCGCCTTTTCAACTGATTCGGATTTACTCTGCTGGAAAATGATTTATGTTTCCAGGAAGCACGTCCCCTGGACCGACCATCCTTTACCCTCGCGAGTATGTGTGCGTGCGTGTGTGCGTGTTTTACTGATGACCCCCTCCAGGCTCCAGCAGGGCTCCAGCAGGGCTCCAGGACCGCGAAATGAATCTTTAATGCGGAAGCTCTGCATTGGACAACAACAGTGAAGGGACTAAGCACCGCGGTGCACCAAACACGTAACGCACAGACTGGTTCGGGCCCCGTCTACTTTGCATGGCCGCCCTTCCCGTCGTGACCCGGATCCGTCATCGGGGAGCCCCTGCCAAACCGGCCAGAGCAAACACCGCCAAAAATAAAACAAATAAAAGAATCAACTTGCGCGAGCCATCACTGCCAGCGAGCTCCGACACGACGGAGCCGCAGCTGTCAAATCAGGTGGGCTCCGAGGGGCCACCGCGGCCCGGGCATATCCGCCGCACACTGACCGCAGCACCGCAGCGCGGTCAGGCAGCACCTCTCTCCCTCTCTGTCCCCCACGTGCGGACCCCTCGCATGTCAGGTCGGCGTGTGTCACAGCCTTGGGGCCGCACGCACACACCCACGCACGCCCCCTCCCTCTCACCCCCTCACTCTCCCACACACACACTCACACACACACACACACACACACACACACACACACACACACACACACACACACACACTCACACACGCGAGCGATGGCTCGTTAAGTGCGCCACACACTGCCCAGCTTGTTATTTATACACTTCCATTATATTGCCGTGTATCTTTTTTGGCGTCTATTTCCCTGCGCGGATTATCAGACTCCTGCATTACATTTAAATGCACTTACGCTCCCGTTGCTAGGAGGGGGCAGACCCCGCTCTCGAGACGGGATCACAGCGAGTCAAAAACATTACGGTGATAGAGCGGCAGGTTCGAATGGCAGCGAATACACGTGTGTCTTGTAGAAAAGTCCAAATTTTGTTTTACTTTGCAAGTCGAGCCGTAACTTCAAAATGTATCACATCAATGCAAATCTACGAGCAATTAAGGCGTGAGCCATTTCCTCGCCACACACAAACGCACACAGGCACACGCACGCACACACGCACGCACGCACACATACACATTCACCACATGCTCCGCGGCTGACCGCACGCACACACGCACCGTGCTGCCATACATCACTAACTACCCAGCCCGGCTCTGAATTTTGACCAAACCCAATTACTCACACACAAACCACCTGGTGCGTCCCTGGACGGTGCCCCCTCCTTTTCCCTCAATACTTCATGTGCACTTACGGAAAAAAATCGGGGGTACAAGGAAAAGGTGGCCGCGGTATATTTAGAAGCACATCTATTGTTCATAAGGCCGTCTGCAACCTCAGCAGGATGAATAACGAAACATACCAGTACATCGAGCTGAGGGCTGCTGAGAGCTGGGGGTTGAGGGTTGGGGGCTCAGCGGAAAGGGATCAGAGCTAGGGGCTCAGAGCTAAGGGCTCAGAGCTAAGGGCTCAGAACTAAGGGATCAGAGCTAAGGGCTTGCAAAGCTAAGGGCTCAGATCTGAGGGCTCAGATCTAAGGGCTGAGAGCTGAGGGCTGAAAGCTGAGTGCTGAGAGCGGAGGGCTGAGAGCTGAGGGACGAGGGTTGCGGGCAACGCTGGGCTGACAACACATGCTCATCTGCATGACACTGGCTGTCCGCACGAAACGCGCTTTGTCCGGCGCGCCGCGTTTTATGAATAAAGAGCCATAATGACCGCGTCTCTGTCTCTCACCTTTGCAAGCGCCACACCAACAACACCGACAACAAAAGTCCCTATTTTTTACCCCAAGCATTGTGCACCGTTTTTGTACACCATTTTCGGAAGTGTTTGGCTCAACTTCTGGTTAGCGGCACCTCGACTCGAGCACGATTATTCGCTCCCGTCGGCTTGTCTGGAGACAAGTGTGTGTGTGTGCGTGCGTGAGTGTGTGTGCAACCCCTAACTCAGACGACACAAAGGGGATTACGGCTGCTCATCCTCCTTGGAATACATAACCCCTCCAATCCCGACCGACCCCCGCCGCGCCCGCCTGCTCAGTCAATCGCACAGACAAACGACTCTACCCAGGAGGCAGCGGCTCGGTACAGTCTGGCGCTAAGTAAGTCTAGCGTATGTCCATTACCGACCCAGAAGAAAAAGACACGTCGCTGCGGTTTGAAAAAAAAAAAGGCGTTTTTTAAAATTAAATTTTGACCCAAAAACTTGTTTGTTTTCTTCGTCTAGGACTGGCGCGTCACTTACTTCTGCTTCGGCAAATAAGATCGATTTCCGAACTCCTCGGCCGCACACACCATCGCGTTGTATTTTCAGCTAAATCCCGGCGCAAACCCAGACGACGGCTGATCCCCTGGACAAGCACCGCGGATTGGGAGAAAGGGGTAGGGGGACAGAGGAGGGGGGGGGGGCTGCAAAAAGGTGGTCCACCCGGCGTGCCTACGATAGGGGGAGGGGAGGCCTCCATGCTGGGCCATGCTGGCTCAACGGTCCGTGTCATCCCAGCCTTCCAGCCCCGGACGGCCCGAACCGAACCGAACCGAACGGGGTTTACTGGCCTCGCCGCGGCCCTCGGAGGCCCTCGCAGCCCTCGGCGGGGCTTTCGGGAAGGAAGTCCCGATGGCTGTAAAGCTCGACAACATCGATGCAGCCACCCTCCCCACTGCTAAAAGGTATGCACTGCCAAAACACGGAGCCAAACACAGTGGGCCAGAAGGACCGTAGGTTTAAAGTTGGACGCTCGGGCGGTAAACAATCCGGACGCGTTTTGAGCTCCAGTGTCACAAAATAAGACTCGAACGGAACGTGTGACCCCACCAATGGATTGCTCTTCGAACAAGGAATCCATTGGTGGGGTCACACGTGCGGTTCGAGGCCTGTTAGGCGACTCTGGAGCTCAAAACGCGTCTAGAGTTTAGGCCGCCGGCGCCGGTCATCTGACCCTCTGCGCACTGCAGGCGCGAATAGCGAAGAGTGAAGTCGCACACGAAGGCGCCGCACGCGACGACGTCGTGACCTTTTTACGCACACACAGCAAGACAGTCTCACATGCACACACACAGCCAAGATGATAGATAGGAGCATTCAAACTGAGAGGGAAGATTCTCCCTATTGACTGGCGGTCCCGGCGCCCCGCCCCGCCCCGCCCCGCCGAGGTATCGCTATTGGTGACGCATATAGCGGCAGGCAGGCAGCCCCGCGCCCCGTCACATCAGATGGAAACGCTGCTCCCGCATTCAGCGCGGCGTCGCGGCGTCGCTCCGGCATTCAGTGACCTGGGCTGCAGCGATAGCGGGCCTCGCTGTGGGTGGCATGACCGGGACCGAAAGTGTGTCTTTGCGGCGCCCGGAGGCTTTCCCTTTTCAGTGAGCAGCCGGAAACGCCGTTGCCAGTGCTTCACGAGCCGACGGGCAGACATACAGAAAGACGGACAGACAGACGGACAGGCAGGCAGACAGACAAGCACACTCCCACGCACCAATATACAGTCCAGCGAGTTCCATTAGCAGCGGCAAAAAGAAAGCCTCCGCGTTTGCATCCAACCCCTTCTCGGGGGGTAATTCCCCCGCCGGCACGCCGGGCTAGGCGGCCTGTCGAACGAGAGCTCTCTCGCCGCGGCAACATCCAATCGCGGAGAGACAGAGACGAGTCCCAGAGACCCACCGCGCTGGCCGCGCAGGTCTGCCCCAGTCGGCCCCAGTCGGCCCCAGTGGGCCCCAGTCGGCCCCAGTCGGCCCCAGTCGGCCCCAGTGGGCCCCAGTCGGCCCCAGTCGGCCCCAGTCGGCCCCAGTCGGCCCCAGTGGGCCCCAGTCGGCCCCAGTCGGCCCCAGTCGGCCCCAGTCGGCCCCAGTCGGCCCCAGTCGGCCCCAGTCGGCCCCAGTCGGCCCCAGTCGGCCCCAGTCGGCCCCAGTCGGCCACGGAACCAATTTGGAAATGGATGGTTTGCCTTCCAGTGCGCCCTGCCAGCCCCGCCTCGCCGCCAACAACGCACCGCCAGCCAGCCAGCCAGTCGAGCCCAATCCCATTTCGGCCACAAAACACGCGCGATGCCGCCCCGCGCTTCCCTGGCCGAGCAGGCAGCACGCCGGCAAGGAGCCCTGGCCGAGCAGGCAGCACGCCGGCAAGGAGCCCTGGCCGAGCAGGCAGCACGCCAGTGCCTGGCCATCGGACATCCGACCCGCCAATCGGAGCAGGCAGGCAACACCGGCCGACAGACCTCCATTCTCCGGTCATAACCTGGAACGTACGCTCTGCGCGCGCGCGCGTGTGTGTGTGTGTGTGTGTATTTGCGTGTAGTTAGTGCGATATGTCTGTGCGGTCCGGGACCCGGGAACGAGAGAGTGCCGCAATGCTGTGGCATGGCCCTCCTGGATATTGTGACCACCATCGGCGCGCGCGCACACACACACACACACACACACACACACACACACACAGAGGGCCGGGCACACCACACCACCCGGGGGCAGAGGGCCGCCGTGCCGTGCCGGGGTCGCGGTGGTCGCGGTCGCAGCCCTTATCAAGGCCCCGGTGGTGGCGACCCCTGCGCCGGGCGGCGGGGCGGCGGGGCGGCGGGGCGGCAAGGCGAACCCTGCCGCGCTGCGGGACTGCGGGTTGGCTTGCCACGCTAGTGAATACGACAACGCCGAGGTAAATAATCCGCCTGGCAGCGCCAGCAGCGCCCGTCCCGTCCATCCGGCCCGTGCTGGTGGTGGTGTGGCGGCAGCGTCGTGGTGGTGGTCGTTTGGCGGCTATGTTAGTCGTACCTGCAATCAGAACGATGCAAATGATCAGAGCTCGCAGCAGCAGCAACAACAACAACAACAACAACGAAGACGACGACAATAACAATAATAATAGTGGGCCGGGAAACGGCTAGCTGTGTGTCTGTCGGTGCGAAGGAGCCCGCGCCACCGACAGAAGACATTCCCAAGCTTCAGAACGACGTCACTCGCTATTTTTGGGACATGAAATCCAGCGTCGAAAAATGACAAATTGCAAAAATGAAGGAGTCTGCGAAAGGGGCGGTGGCCACCAAAAACATTCTAGATGGGCTTCCACACGGCACAGGTGCCAAAAGCAAGCAAAAAAAAATGAAAAAGAAAGTGCGTTTCTCGACGAACCCCGATGACGCCATTCTCCCTCGGCGGATTCGGTCCAATTCGAAGCGGTCGATCCGATCGCCCGGAGCGACGAGCTGAAGATGATATTAGCGAGGCCGGCCGGGCGGCCGGGCGCCGGCAGTTTGTTGAGCTTCCTTCTGGAGGCGGCCGCCACGCCCCGCCCCGCCCCGCCCCGCCCAGGAACCCCGGGAGTCGTCGGAGCCGCTGGCCCTATCTCGTCTGATAAGGGAGACCCGGGCCGCGTAGCCGCGCAGCCCTGCAGCCCAGGGGAGCTCATTCAGTTACTAACTACCCCGCGCCGTAGCGAGCCTACTCGGGGGAGCCCCCCTTCCCCTCTATCTCGAAGAACCTGGAGAAAAAAAATCATCCGGTGTGCCGGAGGGTGGCGATCCAGATCCAGGCCGACAACGAGTGCACTCAGGACCGAATGCCTTGCCGTTGCACCGAGAGGAAGGAAGGGGGGGGGGCATTCTCCTCGTCTTTCGGCACAGCGATCGCTGATGAGCCGAGGTATTCCGTTGCCAAAGCGCGCTAAACGGACGGGGGGAGGGGGCTGTCGAATCCAACTGTCCGCGGCGCCGCCTGATTTGTGACCTGTCACTGCTCATAACTGGAAAGGGGAGGGGGAAAGACGGACACAATGCGCCTGAGTTGCACGCTTATTTTATTCAGCAACGTTGCATGCGCCGAGGCGCACTTTTCACGGCGGAGGGGGTGGGGGGATGAACGGCGGGGGTGGAAGACAACCCCATCGCCGATCCTGATTAAATGGCATGGAAGCCATGATGGCCGTCTTGGCTTCATTCCTCAACTTTCATCATCAGCCCCCCCTCCCCCCTTTCCGAGCCTTGCAGTCAAAACATTCCCCTCCCACCCTACCAAGCCCCATTTTCTCATCCGAGCGGAGGTTGAAGTTGGTAGTGTAGGAAATCAGTCACATTTTGCTGTCGTCGTGCCACCTCCACTCACTCACCGCCCAGCCGGGGCCCGGCCGGGGACGGGTGATGTATGAACATGCCGGGAAATTGAGGCAGGCGGGGACCCGCTCTGCTTACCTCGCTCGGTTTAAAAAGAGGAAAAAAGGGCGATTCTCTCGTTTTGTTTCGTGAGAGTATTTTCCGCGTTAGCGCGCCCCGTGTACTTTTTGCCCCCCCCCCCCTCCCGCGTCGGGGGATTTCAACAGGCGTGCTACCCATCGAGCCGGCGGGCATATCACGTCAAACTTCGCCCTAAACGACTCACACACACACACACACACACACACACACACACACACGAAGCAAACCCAGAGCTCGTGATGCCCTTTCCCCGTGTCGCTTGCCCCATGTTTACCTGCGCAGGAAAGACGAGATCAAACAGCGGTCACCGCGTGCCAATACCAACTTTGTAATATTATTTGCAGGACGCGTTACCAACACAACAGATGTACACACACACGGCTTTCGCATCCGTGCTGCGCGCAGCAGCGCAGCCACATTTTTTTTTCTTACTTTCGTCATTCTGCCCGTTATTGCTACCGCGCGCGACCGAAGCGAGATTGTATTTTCCCCGCGGTATTTTGTTGTTGTTTTTGTTTTTTGGCGCCAATATTTGTGGAGCTCGTTGCGCTCCGCACCGCATTGATCCCTCAGGCCTGACCAGCCTGGCCGGGCCTGACCTCTGATCCGGACTACTGCGGCCGTCGCGGCTTGGCAAGTATGAATGCCAACGAACCGCTTAGCATATTCGTACATGTCACGAGTTTTCATTTGAATATCTTGCAGGCCGCGCACCGTGGATAGTGCAGGGCGCTCCAGTCTGCATTCTTCGAAGGGAACAACAACAACAAAAATGGCCTTTGCTTGCAGCGTGCTTGCAGGGGAACATAATAAGCAGCTAATCCGCGGGGGACGTGCGTCGCACGCGAGGAATAGTTATTGCCAACGAGTCGTTTAGCGCTTTATCCCCACTGCTCGACTCACTGCTCCGCACTACCGGCAAAACGAGCAAATCTTCTGCATTTTACTTTTAATTAAACTTTCCGTTTTGTTGTCCTGACTCGTACCCACTCTCCCGAGGCGGAATGTTGTTTTTTCGCCCCCTCCCCCCGAGTAACTCGCGGCCGCTCGTCCTGCCGAAGGCGAAAAGTCCCTGATGGAAGTTTCCTTTGAAAGGCCATCAAAAGGCGCTGGATTGTCTGGAGGTAAACTGCGCGGCGCCGAGAAAGAAGGGAAGGAACGGGTTGGGCTGCGGCCACCTCCTCGCCCCGCCCCGTCCCGCTGAGAGAGGCCCACAGTCACACAAACACACAAATCCTCTTAGAGTTTAAGCCTTTGCCAGTCCGCTGGGCGAGGCGCGGGGCGGCGCGGCAGAGCGGGGCCAGCAGGGGGCCCCTCGCCCGCCAGGTTGCGGACACTAGTAGCCGGACTCTGGACAACTAGTTTTAAATTTTAAACAGGCCCAGAATGGAGGCCCTAATGCCAAACTGGCGAGAAGTGTAATTTGGCTGAGTCGAATTAGCCCGGCTGCCGACAAGACCACGTGCATTTCAGTTTGGCCAACTTTCCGAATGGCACCGCCCAACTCGGCTCATCACACACCTCAAGGGCGGCTTGACTCAATTCGAGGGCCGGCCACTGGCAATTCCACTGCCTCTGGAATGGACTCCAGCCACTCCAGCGACGACAATAAGACAGTCCCGGAACGAAGGGCCGTTTTGTTTTCGCAGGAACGATTATTCGGGCAGTGTAGTGGTGCTGCTGGTCCTTCAGGACCTCGAGGCCGCCACGCCGCGGCCGCATTGTTGGCGTCATCCTCCTTGGCCCCCCGAGCCCTTCGAGCCCCCGGAGCCCCCGGAGCCCTCCGTGAAGGTCCGGCAGCCCCCTCATTGTCTCACAGCGAAAGCCGGCAGCACCGGCCTCCAGCAGAGAGCCCGCACGCAACCCCAATGATTGCAAACAACGCGACGCAGTGACTGTCACGGTTTTGCAAATCAACATTGAGTTAGATACACTCCAAAAAAGTGGTTTCGTAGATAACAACGTATCTTGTTTTTTTTTCAAGAATTTTTTTTATATCCAAACTTTTTCTTTTTTGTGTTAAGACAATTTTTCTTGTGTCTAGATAGTTTTTCTCACAAAAACGAAAAATTGAAGAAACAATTTTTTTTTGGGGAGTAGTGGGCCGCCTACCTCACATCAAGTACACACACTGCAAGCAAAAAAACTAAAAATAAACGGAACGGCAGAGGGCCTTTCGTGACAGACCTCATTCCTAATTGAACGTAACCAGCCGCCACTACAGCTTATTATTTTCCGCGTCGCGTTTCACGATTCCACTCGCGGAGCAGAATAGGCGCTCTGAAGTTGGCCGGAAAGGGGCGGGACGGGGCGGGACGGGCGGGGCGGGGCGGGCGGGGCGGGGCGGGGCGGGGCGGGGCGGGCCAGCATTGGCCGCATTAAGGGCATACACGAAGAGCACGCACAGGCTATCAAACCATTTCGTCAGAATGGAAAGAACGGGGACGACATTTTCGTAGCGTGCTCGTCCCGCCTGACTCGAAAAGGGACGGCAGACAGACAGACAGACAGACAGACAGACAGACAGACAGACAGACGGACGGACGGAAGGGGGTATAGGCATGTGCGCACGAAAGCCGTCCGGCTGCTAAACGCACTGCGACATAGAAACACTGAGAGGCAACTTCCCGTGGCCTGCAGCGACCCGCAATCACATTCCGCCCCCTTTTTATTGTTTTTGTTGTTGTTGCTTTCCGCCATAACAGTGTACTCGCCCAAATTGAAACGTCCACTCCACTGGCCGGATACTCAATTTCTCAACCGCGTGGCAGCGGGATGAGGAATCTGGCTGAGGCGCGATATGTCACAAATTAATTGTGGGCCCGGCCTGCCAGCGCATAAAAACCTTCCCCTTCTTCCTCGTTGTTGTTGTTTTTGTTGTTGTTGTTGTTGTTGTTTTCCTTCATTTCCACGTCGTCCGGCCGGGCCGGTCCACATGACACACTGCCCCATAAATGTGCCGCACCGAATGGCCCTTGCGCCCTCCACGCTGGAGGGGCTCGAGAGGGAGCGAGAGAGACAGGTGCGTCGCGGCACTCGGGGTGGGCGGGCACACTGGGAGGGGAAGAGAAAGAGAGAGAAAGGCGTACCACTCAGGCGCACCTGGCGGCCAGGTGCGTGTTGTTAATTGCCGTAAATCAGCGGGGACGCCACTGCAAAGTTCATCCATCTCATTCAATGCGGCGCTGACCTTTATCCCGATGGAAATAATGACGGCTGCTGCTGCCAGCGCCACGCCTCGCAGCCAGTCGACGCTCCGTCTCTCTCGCACTCACGGGGCGTCCCGTAGAGGTGCGAGAGAGACAGAGCGACGAAAACGGAGTCTCAGTCCGCAGAGGCCTCGGCCACAGCGCGACAGCCGCGGGGGTACAGTCGCGGACAAAAGCGGTGCGGGTACACTCGCAAAAGTCAAGAAGTTTAGTCGAGAATGGACATTTAGTACGTCATTCATGAAAAAGAGGAAAAAACGTCCCGTTCCATGAAACGAGAGCCCACATCTTTCTCCCGGGTACTGTACCCCGTTGCCATGCACGGCGCATGGGGAGGCATCCACTCGGCAGCCACTCGGCATCGCAGGACGCACGGAGAGGCCGAAGGAGAGGGGCGGTGTGCAGAGCTTGACAATCACTTTCCTCGCGGCCGACACTGACTCCAGCTCGCTCCGGCTCACGGGTCGACGCGCCGCGCGACGCGACGCCAAATGAAGGAAATTGCGGGGGCCTGCGTGCGTGAGGAGGTGCACACACACATACACACACACACACGCCACACACACCAAGAGAACGCCAGTTTTAGGGGAGGGGGACACGGCGGCGCTCATTTTTCTCCAGCCCCCGGGCGTGGCAGAGGGGAGTGGCGGGGCGGGGCGTGGCGGGGCGTGGCGGGGCGGGGCGGGGCGGGGCGGGGCGAACGGCCGTGAGGGAATGTGTATGAAGGACGGCGAGAGGCGAGCCGAGAGCCCTGGCCCAGCCCTCGCCTAGCCCTCGGCCAGCCCCGGCCGGTCAGCGAACGCCTTTCCTTCCTTACGAGCCACCCGTGGGGCGCGGGGGGCGCGGGGGCGTGGGCCCCCGTAGTGGGCCACCCTGCTGGAGGGCCGAGACAAATGGCTGGATTTTTAAGCCGTTTCCAAGTGGGGGGAAGCGTTGCCGTGGCCATACCACCGCAGCCTCACGGCAGCCCCGCCCGACGGCCAAGGAGTACGACGGCGTCCTCGACGGCCTCCCCGACGGCCTCCCCGACGGCGACACGGCGCTCTGCTTGACGTGCGGGCGACGTGCCCCCAGTGCCAAGCAGTACACCCTTCCAAGCGGTCGACAGTCCGGCCGCTCGAGAAACCAACCGACTTTATTTTGCACTCTATCGTTCCGCACCATTTTTCTCCAGTTTTCCTTGAGGTATTCGTGTTGTCAAACTTTCCCACTTCCCACTTTTCCACTTCTCCTCTTTCTCTCTCCCTCGCACTGAAGTCTCTCTCTCTCTCTCTCTCTCTCTCTCTCTCTCTCTCTCTCTCTCTCTCTCTCTCTCTCTCTTTCTCTCTCTCTCTTCTCTCTCTCTCTCTCTCTCTCTCTCTCTCTCTCTCTCTCTCTCTCTCCAACAACAACCCGGCCACTCGGAGCCTCAATCAACGCGAGACTTCTTAATTTAATCCGCTCATGCAGCGCCCGCCATTGACTCGCATAGTTGGTTCGCCGAGGTAAAGACCCGTTATTACGCGAGTCGTTTTACAGTGGGCTGTCTCTCTCGCGCTCGCGGCGCGTCGCGTGGGGAGCGAGAGAGACAGCCTGCTGTAATCGCGCAGGGCGCCACAATATCCTTCCACACACGGTTAGACTTGGTCCTGAAAGATTCAGGGCCGTAACGCGTCCCTGAGGTAGCCGGACACCCGTTTCCAGGACGGGAGTGGCGAAATTCAACCAGTTTGCCGTTTGGTCCTGGAAACGGGTGTCATTGGCGACGTTTGTCACCCGTTTCCAGGACGGTTCGGAATGTTTGGGGCTCTCGGTCCTGGAAACGAGTCTCGGCGGGCCCAAGACGCCGAAGTAAGACCAGTTCGCACCTGGTAGCTTGCACACTGAACTACATTGTACCGCTGGGCAATGATGCGCCATTCCCGCAGTGCGTTTCATGGAAAAAATCGGCAGCAAAAAGTGGCAATACGAAAGTCTCAAGGAGACCCGCCGATCAGCTTCGGTGTTCTTATGGGAACCGGGCCTTCATCCGACGCATCCCTGCCGCGCAATTCGACAGATTAGTGGAGTTCGTATTGGGCTGGCCCACCCGAAGTGCGCGCGGTTTCTGTGGTACAGTGAGAGTCCAGATTCAGAGGCCTTACCTCAGAGGGGTCACATTGGGTATTTGAACCCGCGACCCCGAGTGCCGAGTCTAGTCAACTCCTCTACCCTGACCGCTCAGCCACCGAACCAGCTTGTCGGCGGCGATGTCGCAACTCCTCTTGAGCTGCCGTTCGAGAAATCTGGTCCCGAAAAAAGGGTACCTGGAGCGGTCTCGAACCCGGGACCTGCCGCTCCCCACATCATGCTCTTAACCACTGAGCCACCGGGACGCCATGGCACCCGCCCTGCCTGCGCAGGTAGCCAATCTTCTGTGGATATACCTCCCCAAGCAATTGGTCGCCGAAAAAATTCTGTATACTACCGGTCCCGAACCCGGGACCTCCCGCTTCCCGCGACATGCTCTTAACCACTGAGCCACCGGGACGCCATGGCATGTGCCCTGCCTGCGCAGGTACCCAATCTTCTCTGGATATACCCCCCCAAGCAATTGGTCGCCGAAAAAATTGTGTACACTACCGGTCCCGAACCCGGGACCTCCCGCTTCCCGCGACATGCCCTTAACCACTGAGCCACCGGGACGCCATGGCACGCGCCCTGCCTGCGCAGGTACCCAATCTTCTCTGGATATACCCCCCAAGCAATTGGTCACCGAAAAAATTGCGTATACTACCGGTCCCGAACCCGGGACCTGCCGCTCCCCACATCATGCTCTTAACCACTGAGCCACCGGGACACCATGGCACCCGCTCTACCTGCGCTGGTACTCAATCTTCTCTGGATATACCCCCCAAGCAATTGGTCGCCGAAAAAATTGTGTATACTGCCGGTCCCGAACCCGGGACCTCCCGCTTCCCGCGACATGCTCTTAACCACTGAGCCACCAGGACGCCATGGCACGAGCCCTGCCTGCGCAGGTACCTAATCTTCTCTGGATATACCCCCCCAAGCAATTGGTCGCCGAAAAAATTGTGTGTACTACCGGTCCCGAACCCGGGACCTGCCGCTTCCCACATCATGCTCTTTACCACTGAGCTACCGGAGGACCACGGTGCTCGCTCTGCCAGCGCTGGTACTCAATCCTCTCCGGATAGACCTCCCTAAGAAGTTTGTTGCCGTTGCCGAAAAATTTGCTCATGGCACCAGTCTCGAACCCAAGACCTGCCAGTCAGGATCGGAGCACTCTTACCACTGCGCCATCAGGTTGCTATGCACGCCACCCACCTAGCGCCAAACTTGAATAGCCACCCATCTTGCTTGATGCTGGACAAATTATAAGTTCGGCGCTAGGAGAGCGGCGCTCATAGCAAACTGGTGGCGCAGTGGTTAGAGTGCTCCGATCCTGACTGGCAGGTCTCGGGTTCGAGACTAGTGCCATGAGCAAATTTTTCGGCAAAGGCAACAAACTTCTTGAGGAGGTCTATCCGGAGAGGATTGAGTACCAGCGCTGGCAGAGCGAGCACCATGGTCCTCCGGTAGCTCAGTGGTAAAGAGCATGATGTGGGAAGCGGCAGGTCCTGGGTTCGGGACCGGTAGTATACACAATTTTTTCGGTGACCAATTGCTTGGGGGGGTATATCCAGAGAAGATTGGGTACCTGCGCAGGCAGGGCGGGTGCCATGGCGTCCCGGTGGCTCAGTGGTTAAGAGCATGTCGCGGGAAGCGGGAGGTCTCGGGTTCGGGACCGGTAGTATATACAATTTTTTCGGCGACCAATTGCTTCGGGAGGTATATCCACAGAAGATTGGGTACCTGCGCAGGCAGGGCGGGTGCCATGGCGTCCCGGTGGCTCAGTGGTTAAGAGCATGATGTGGGGAGCGGCAGGTCCCGGGTTCGAGACCGCTCCAGGTACCCTTTTTTCGGGACCAGATTTCTCGAACGGCAGCTCAAGAGGAGTTGCGACATCGCCGCCGACAAGCTGGTTCGGTGGCTGAGCGGTCAGGGTAGAGGAGTTGACTAGACTCGGCACTCGGGGTCGCGGGTTCAAATACCCAATGTGACCCCTCTGAGGTAAGGCCTCTGAATCAGGGCTGGGAAATACCTAGGTAAAAAGTACCTAGGTACTGTACCTAGGTACTTTTTTGATACCTATAACTGTACCTAGGTACTCAAGTCACAATTGTAACTGTACCTGTACCTAGGTACATTTTGGGCAGTAACTTTACCTAGAACTGCAGGTACTTTTACAGGTACTTTTGGGCGCGAATGTAGGGAAAGACGGGTAATGAGACGCGCTCAAAACAGTGCGGGGATAAAGAGAGACACTCAGAGGACTGCCTGTTTTCGGGGAAGAAACAGATATTCGGCCCCCTCCCCTTTTTATGCGCCTCTTCCGGGCTCCATGTGGCAGGTCTGGTCACCGCACGCACTGCCAAGGCGAACGCAGAGGACTTGCACTATGAAACAATGGACACATCTCAGCAGGGATCATAGGGTTTGTCCCTAAAATGCGTTACCGGAACCATCCCATTATAAAAGCGAGGTCAAGGATGGTCCCTGGAGCCGCCGGCGATGCGGCGTGACGAATCGGGGTTGTAAACAGCACACACGTTGGCATGAAAAGGGTCATTGACGCAAGAAAGTTTAAAGGGACGAAAAAGTCGCGCGAGGTTTGTTTTGGTTGCGTTACTGGGCGGATGTGTTGAAATATCAAAATATCTGAAAGTACCTGAAAAGTACCTAGGTATTTTGCCAAAGTACCTGTAACTGTACCTAGGTACTGAGCTCGATCAAGTACCTGTAACTGTACCTAGGTACTCTTTTGATCCAGTATCTGTATCTGTACCTAGGTAAAAATATAAAGTATCTGTCCCAGCCCTGCTCTGAATCTGGACTCTCACTGTACCACAGAAACCGCGCGCACTTCGGGTGGGCCAGCCCAATACGAACTCCACTAATCTGTCGAATTGCGCGGCAGGGATGCGTCGGATGAAGGCCCGGTTCCCATAAGAACACCGAAGCTGATCGGCGGGTCTCCTTGAGACTTTCGTATTGCCACTTTTTGCTGCCGATTTTTTCCATGAAACGCACTGCGGGAATGGCGCATCATTGCCCAGCGGTACAATGTAGTTCAGTGTGCAAGCTACCAGGTGCGAACTGGTCTTACTTCGGCGTCTTGGGCCCGCCGAGACTCGTTTCCAGGACCGAGAGCCCCAAACATTCCGAACCGTCCTGGAAACGGGTGACAAACGTCGCCAATGACACCCGTTTCCAGGACCAAACGGCAAACTGGTTGAATTTCGCCACTCCCGTCCTGGAAACGGGTGTCCGGCTACCTCAGGGACGCGTTACGGCCCTGAATCTTTCAGGACCAAGTCTAACCGTGCACGGACCCCACCAGGCCAGGCCAGGCCAAGCCAAGCCAAGCCCAGCCCCGCACAGCGCAGACCCCGAGGCGGTTTCCTTCTTATTATTGCCGCTTGGAAACTTTTGCCAAATAATTAAACGGGGAGAGAAATTATGATCTGACCGCAGTGTAAATCACATTCCATTTGATTAACCCTGACCCCGGCGAAGCCCGCGTCCCGCAAACCCTCGCCGGAAATTGGGCCCAGTGATGTAGGCGAAAAAAAAGGAGCAGGGTCACAGGGATGTGCGGACCATCCTCGCACAGTGGGCCAGAAGACCGGTCGAGGTGGCCAAAACACTAGACGCGTCTTGAGCTCCAGAGTCGCTAAATGGGACTAGAACCGAACGTGTGACCCCCCAATGGATTGCTCGGCGAACTAGGAATCCAGTGGTGGGGTCACACGTTCGGTTAGAGTCCTGTTTAGCGACTCAGGAGCTCAAGGCGCGTCTAGTGTTTTGGCCGCCTCGACCGGTCTTCTGGCCCACTGTGCGCCGGTGTGGGACGATGGATAAACCCCCACGATGTATGTACTGGGGCACACTTCTCCAAAAATGGTACATTCATGGCACGACACCGGCACTGTAAATGAGCCCTTCCTCCGCACTCAGGACTCCAAAGACCGCCATGAGGTCGCCGTTAAGAGTGGAGCGGCATCGTCGGTCAGTCCCTCTCCTCCCGCGGGACGGGCCGTGCGCGGAGAGCGGTCTCTACAACACGAGGGGGATGCTGCGTGTGTAGGCCAGTGTAGGCCCCGCCGGCGGGGGGAGAAATTTGCTGCCAAGTTACATAATGTCCGCCGGGCGGATGTGGGTGGAGGCTGGATACGACCCGTGTAACCAGCCACTGCAAAAGATGTATCAAAGCCATAAAAATTAAGGTAATTTTAATTTCGCAGATCTTTTTCTTTTCAATTTTTTTTGATAGTGTGAACTATGCTGAAGCAGGCGTAGTTTACAGTGTGGCCGGCATCTCCCAGGTGCGGGCGTGTTCGGTGCGAGTGTGTGAGTGCGACGACAGGTCGATGTAAAGAGGAGGCCTCCGCTGCTCCGGTGTCCGTGTGTCAATTTGGCGACGGCCTGATTAGGTTAATGGATTGGCGAGTGCGCCGCCCCGCCCGCCCGCGCTGCACACTGTTTATTCGTTCCGAGCGTCCCAGGTCCCAGGGCAGCAGACCGATTCCGAGAGTCGTCGCTCTGCCTCTCTCGCACCTGCAGGGGACGCCCTGCGAGTGCGAGAGAGACAGAGTGACGACCTCGAAATCAGTCTGCTGGCCGGCCGGGCGCCTGCAGCGTCCGGTTTACGCGGCGCTTAAGTGACTTTAAAAGGGTGTAGCGGCTCTGCGAAACACGGCTGACCCGGCAGGGCCCCGCGGGGCCGGCTTAGGCCGCATCACGTCGAGATACAGGCATCAACTGCCGTCAGCCAATCGGGGCGAGTGTCCCGCCGAAACGCTTAGCGGCCACACTCGACGCCCAATCCATTCAGCCAACGGATGAAGTAGTAGTTCATCTCGAGCCGATGCGAACTCCCACGTATTGTCTACTTGGACTGAGAGCTTCCGGTTCCCGGATGTCACGGAACATCCAGGTGCTTCCTCCAAGTCGCACGCTAGCCGCGCTATTGTCACAGCCTCCTGCGCCGCCCGCGTCCCTTTCACAGTGTAGCCGCTCACGGCCGAAACCCGGGCCGCGAAGTAAACGAAAAGAAGACTACGCGGGCTTCCTGTGTGTCGACGACGGTGTCATTGTTGTGCGAAAAGCTGCTGACAACAATCAACGTCCTGGGGCTCATCTTGGGCGGCGGGGCCGGGCTGCGCAAGCTGCGCTGGCCGGGCGAGGGTCCTCATCAGAGCTGAGAGGAGACCAATTGATTGGAGGGGGGAGGGGTGGGGTGGTCGAGGGCCAGTGGAGGAGCACTCGGCCGCTGATTGGTTCTCCGAGTGACGCTGCAGAGGGCTGTCCTGCCCGGGGCGCCGGATGGTGCTTAGGGCCCTCGGCCGACCCTCGGCAAACCCTCGGGCTCCTCGAAGGACCCTCCGCCCCCGCCTGATCTGCATCCCTTGCAGCAACAGGATGCGCGCTGCGCAGTCGCTGCCCGACTGCTCGACCCGCGGCGCCGCCGCACAGTGGGACAGAAGACCGGTGGAGGCGGCCAAACTCCCAAACGCGTTTTGAGCTCCCGAGTCGCTAACAGGACTCGAACCGAAACGTGTGACCCCACCAACAGGCCCGGACTGGCCCGGGCCGCGGGGGCGCGATCGCGCCCGGGGCCTCGCGCGAAGCGCGGGGCCTTTCGGCTTCGGGCCACGGGGCCTTTCCACCGCGGGGCCTTCTTGGCCGCGGCAAAGTCGCGGTCTTTAACTATTTACGTACTTAATCAAAGGGGTACCCATTTGAAAATTTCTCAAGATTTCGCAGAATTGTGCGTCAAAATTATGCCGGATTCCGCGAGATTTTGTTGGTATTCCACGAAATTTCTGCCGATTTTACGCATGATTTCGGCAAATCAAGCGCATTTTTTGGCCAACTTTGGTCCCAAAATCGTTGCGGTCAAAGGCAAAATTGTTGTGGTCAACGTCTTCACGATACAGGGCTGAAAGAGTGGGGTCTTAAGAATACTAGAACGTCGAGGGAGGTCTTTTACGTCAACTAGATTGGACACAGTAGCCGCCCAAAGTCAGCAAAATCAGCAAATTTCCGAGACTCGACCACTTTTTGACCAACTTTGGTCCCAAAATCGTTGCGGTCAAAGGCAAAATTGTTGTGGTCAACGTCTTCACGATACAGGGCATGAAAGAGTGGGGTCTTAAGAATACTAGAACGTCGAGGGAGGTCTTTTACGTCAACTAGATTGGACACAGTAGCCGCCCAAAGTCAGCAAAATCAGCAAATTTCTGAGACTCGACCACTTTTTGACCAACTTTGGTCCCAAAATTGTTGCGGTCAAAGGCAAAATTGTTGTGGTCAACGTCTTCACGATACAGGGCATGAAAGAGTGGGGTCTTAAGAATACTAGAACGTCGAGGGAGGTCTTTTACGTCAACTAGATTGGACACAGTAGCCGCCCAAAGTCAGCAAAATCAGCAAATTTCCGAGACTCGACCACTTTTTGACCAACTTTGGTCCCAAAATCGTTGCGGTCAAAGGCAAAATTGTTGTGGTCAACGTCTTCACGATACAGGGCATGAAAGAGTGGGGTCTTAAGAATACTAGAACGTCGAGGGAGGTCTTTTACATCAACTAGATTGGACACAGTAGCCGCCCAAAGTCAGCAAAATCAGCAAATTTCCGAGACTCGACCACTTTTTGACCAACTTTGGTCCCAAAATCGTTGCGGTCAAAGGCAAAATTGTTGTGGTCAACGTCTTCACGATACAGGGCATGAAAGAGTGGGGTCTTAAGAATACTAGAACGTCGAGGGAGGCCTTTTACGTCAACTAGATTGGACACAGTAGCCGCCCAAAGTCAGCAAAATCAGCAAATTTCCGAGACTCGACCACTTTTTGACCAACTTTGGTCCCAAAATCGTTGCGGTCAAAGGCAAAATTGTTGTGGTCAACGTCTTCCCGATACAGGGCATGAAAGAGTGGGGTCTTGAGAATACTAGAACGTCAAGGGAGGCCTTTTACGTCAACTAGATTGGACACAGTAGCCGCCCAAAGTCAGCAAAATCAGCAAATTTCCGAGATTCGACCACTTTTTGACCAACTTTGGTCCCAAAATCGTTGCGGTCAAAGGCAAAATCGTTGTGGTCAACGTCTTCCCGATACAGGGCATGAAAGAGTGGGGTCTTAAGAATACTAGAACGTCAAGGGAAGCCTTTTGCGGCAACTAGATTGGACACAGTGGCCGCCCAAAGTCAGCAAACACGGCTTACCCTCCCCTGGCTAGTAAATTTAAAACAATGGACGCATATCGGAAAAGGGGGCCCTTGACGTCACACTGCGACCGGGGCCCTGACTTAGCCAGTCCGGCCCTGCCCACCAATGGATCGCTCTCCGAACGAGGTATCCATTGGTGGGGTCACACGCTTGGTTCGAGTCCTCTTTAGCTGGGCTCAAACGCGTCTAAATTTTGGCCGCGGGCCGCACTCCTACACAGCCGGCGCCAAAAAATTAAAATCTAAAAAAATATTCACAAAATTCATTTTTTTTCGCGCTTGAACAGTCTGATGACGCTGTACACTGTCAAAAGGGGGCGCGCCACCGTGGGGCTTCGCACACGGCCATTGACGTGGAGGGCGCGAGCGCCGTCATAATTTCTAAAATTATAATTAAGCGCTGAAAAGAAGAAGTTTAAATGAGCTTCTATTCAGGCGGCTCGCGGGGACAAAGGTCGGAGAGAACAATATCGAAGCAGAATGACCGAGCCATCCCATTGGCCGGGGCCTGGGCTTGCCTGGGCTTGCCTGGGCTGGGCCGCCCTGGGTGCCACCTAACGGGCTGCCAGGACGACGGGCAGCTTGTCGAGTTGGCGGGGCGGGGCGCGGCGGGGCGCGGCGGGGCCCCCGCGGGGGCAGAGCCAGGCAGAGCAGGGCAAAGGGTGTGCAGGCCAAGCGCCTGGATTACGATGTAAAACGAGGGTCAGGGCGCGGTGGGGCGGGGCGCGGCGCGGCGGGGCGGGTGGAAAGGTGAAGCGAGGCGATACGGGCCTCTGGAGGCGCCGCCGGGGCACTGTTACGGCACCGTGGCGTTGTCTAGGGCCGCCCGGCCGCCGCACGGGGCCACTTCCACGCCGAGCCGCCGCACCAGCACGCGGGAGGAGCCCGTCGAAGGCAAGGCGACGGCGGCAGTGGCGAGGCCCACTGTATGGAGCGAGGAGGGCGAACCCCCGGGGAGCGGCACGCCCTCGGGCACGCCGCGGCACGGCGGCGTCAACATCACACGGCGCCACGGCTGGCTCGGGCTGAAAAATGCGCCGTCCCCGCGGGCCAGGACGTCACCGAGGCCGTCACCGCGGGAAGGCGACCCTTCAGCAGATTCGCCGAGCTGCCGCGTGCTGCTCCCTCGAGTGGAGAAACATGCTTTGAATTTTAGCGCGAGCTGTCCTGTCGCTGTGGCGCCGCGGCGCGCCGTGCCGTGCCACGCCGTGCCACGGCTCAAAGGTCAGACCAGACCGCGTGGCGCCGGTGGCCGAGTGGCTGGCCAGCCAGCCGGTTCAGGGCTCGTCCTGACGGCCGGCCTGGCGGGGTCTTTGGTGGAGAGCGGCACGCACTGGCCGCGAGCTTTTCGCACTCCGTGTCACTAATGGCCAAAGCGTGTCCAGACCGCGATAATTGGGCTCCAGGCAGGACGCGTATTTTTACACCCAGCATCGTCCGGCCGCGCCGACCACCAGGACCACCAGGACCACCGGAGCTACCAGGACCAGCAGGACCCCAGGACCACTAGTACCATCAGGACCACCGGGACTACCAGGACCACCGGGACTACCAGGATCACCGGGCCAACCAGGACTACCAGGACCACCAGGACCACCACGACCACCACGTGACCACCGGGACTACCAGGATCACCAGGCCAACCAGGACTACCAGGACCACCACGACCACCACGACCATCGGGACTACCAGGACAGGACCACCAGGACTACCAGGATCACCAGGCGAATCAGGACCACCACGACCACCAGGACCACCAGGACGACGCCGTCGGCCGGCCAGTGCCGCCGAGTGCCTTTGGTAGTGCCCGTCCACACACAAACAAACGCGGCCTCCGATTGGCGGGCTGACAGGGTGCGGAGTGTGGAGGGCCTGCACTGCAATATTAAGCGGCCCAGCAGCCCGGCGCAGCTGCACGCCGCCGGAAAAGATTGGCCCGAGGAGACCACACGGCCGGCCCGCGGCCCGCAGACCGGACCCGCACATCGCTTCGCTCTGTCTCTCTCGCACCTCGACGGGGCGCCGCGCGAGTGCGAGAGAGACAGAGCGACTGCGGGGAGTCTTCCCTTGGATTTGCATGCCCGGCTGAAAGTTTAAACGCGCCACGTGTGCCTCGTCCACGCCGCGCTGGCCGTGCCCGCCTTTGCTCATGAGCGCCCTTAATCTTTCAAAGAAAGCCGACCGGGGCGTGAGAATCTGGCCGACATTTTTGTTTTCCCCTCTTTTTCCTCTCAGTTTTTCTTTGGGGTGAATTACGTGAGGTAATGAGCGGGTTGTCTCGCATCAGCACAAAGGTCGACAAAAACAACAACTTTACACTCCCTTTCGGCAGCGGCGGGCGAGCGGATTCGAACCCGGGTCGTCAGCGCATAGAACCGGTGGCTTTGCCCGCGCGGCTGTGCAGTTCACTCGACGAGCGATCTTTTAAAGCAACGCAACGTGAACCACGCGGCTCAGAAAAGAAAACCGCCGTGGAATTCCGCTGAAAAGTAAGTAAATCCGCGTGGCCTGTTTATTTCCTTCTTTCGCCACTCCCATTCTTCTTCCTCCCAGCCCGCCCAGCCCGCCCAGCCGCACTGACCGGCCCGGCGCGCCTCCCCGCCTCACTCCCATCGCTCGTGCTGTCGTACTGAATAAACTTCAATTTCCTCGCTCATTCATCACTTCTGTCCACCCGGCAGGCTCTCTCTCTCCCTCTCTCCCACACGGTGCCGCGCAATGTGGTTCCCTCTCACACCCACACACCTCGCGCATCACGTGTGTGTATGCAGAAGCAGAGGGATACAGGAGAAGAAGAAGAAGTACGAGTTTACACCTCTGTCGCACCACTCTGTTGGTATTTCGGGTTGGGGGACGCAACAGCACAGTTCCACGTTGTTGATGCAAGTCAATTTTTGTTCGGTTCTTAACAGTTTTGAGAACGCGTAGTAATTACCGCAAACCATGACGATGCTGTCTTCCCACATGGAGATGCGCCTCTTCACCTGCAGGATGTGTGGCGGAAGGGCGCGGCAGGCCGAACGGGCGCGGTCGGCGCAGTCCAGGAAGTGACGCGGAAACCGCGCCTTCCGTTGGCGCGCCGCGTGGCAGTGGCGCGTGCACAACAAGTAGTGCTGCATCCTCCTCGGACGCACAGTGGGCCAGAAGACTGGCGCAGGCGGTCAAAATCTCGGACGCGTTTTGAGCTCCAGAGTAGCTAAACAGGACTCGAACCGAACGTGTGACACCACCAATGGATTCCTCGTTCGGAGAGCAATCCATTGGTGGGGTCACATGTTGGGTTCGAGTCCCATTTAGCGACTCTGGAGCTCAAAACGCGTCCGGGATTTCGACCGCGTCCACTGTGAAATGCTGGATCCTCTTGGGACGGCTGGACGACGACGGCGAGGAGGCCGCGGACTGATATGGAAAGGAGTTGGACGGATTGACTTCGAATTCCCAATCCGCCGCAACTGCCTTCCCGAACCAGTCCGCGCCGCGGTCAGGACAGCGACGGCCTTCAGTGCTGGACTCCGCGACGGCGGCCGCAGCCCGACCAAAGGACGTGTCAGTCCCCCAACAGCAGCAGCACACTTTAAAAAAAAATTCCAATGACAAATATTTTTGTGCTAATCTTTTATTGGAAATTCGTCGAAAATAAGCCCAAGTCGTTTTCCTGGCGTGCCGGTGTGCCACGGCGGGCTGCGAGGAGGGGCGGCCGCGCGGCCCACGCCAATCCACTGCACACTCTACCAAAAATGTCCTGTAAATGCCGTTAATTTATTACCAGTTTTCACTGTAGGTCAATTCACAGCGTTTGCTGTGAACTAGTTCACAGCGTTCACTGTGATCTCGGTTACAGTGTTCGCTGTGATCTGGTCCCCAGTAAACACTGTGAGTTTGACGCCGCTGAGCACCGAAGTACTGCAAATCACGCTCCAATTCACGGCGTTTACTGTGGCCAGATCACAGTGAACACTGTAACCGAGATCACAGTGAACGCCGTGAACTAGTTCACAGCAAACGCTGTGAATTGCATAACAGCAAACATTGGTAATAAATTAACGGCGTTGACAGGACATTTTTTGTAGAGTGCAATCAATACCTCCATGACGTCCGCGGCGTCCGCGACGTCCGCGGCGTCCATCACGGACGACAACCGCGAACTGTCCCCGCGGGTCAATACGATAACCGCGGCCCTTTCTTCTTTCCACGTCTTCTTAGAAATAATGGCTCCGTGCTTCGCTGCTCCGTCGTTGTTCGGATTCCTCCCCCTCCCACTTCGGGTGGGTCTTGTTGCCGGCGAGGTGCAGCAGCGCGCCGAGAAGGGCGGGGAGGCCGCGGGGGCCCTCGCCGAAGCCCAGAGACACGAGACACTGGCGCGCCACCGCACCCGGCCTCGCGTTTGATGTGAGCGACACTTGGGAGACTTTGCCGGAACGATTTGTCAGCAAAGGAGAAAAAGTTGCGGGTCCGCGTGCGACAGATAAAGTGAGGCGGCCGGCGGGGGCTCTCTCTCGCACTCACAGGGACACACTCTCACACACAAGGAAGAGAGAGAGAGGCGTGGCGCGCGGGACAGTCATTTGGACAGGTGCGGCCAAAGTGTCGATGCCACGCCAGACCGCTTCGCTCCGCCCCACCCCGACCCACCCCACCGCACCCCATCCCTGTTCGCCTTCATGTCCGTCATCGGCTCGGCCAACTTCTTCATCCCCAGCGAGTGACAGCGCGAAAAATGACTTACGATCGTCGAATCGTCCGAAGCGGCAACAACTTTGCGTCATAAATAACGGCGACCTGGAGCACGGCGTGCCTCGGCGGCCTCGGGCACGGCGAGGTGCAGCGGAAGAAAAGCGCATCCGGGCGTCAACAGACACTGCCAACAGTCGGCACCGACTCACAGCGGCCGAGCAGGCTGGACGCCTCGGGACGCGTTTTGAGCTCTAGAGTCACTAAATGGGACTCGAACCGAACGTGTGACCCCACCAATGGACTGCTGTCCAAACGAGGAATCCATTGGTGGGGTCACACGTCCGGTTCGAGTCCTTTTTAGCGACCCTGGAGCTCAAAACGCGTCTGGGGTTTGGGCCACCTACGCCGGTCTTCTGGCCCACTGTGCGCCACCGCTGCTTGCCTCGGTCGCTGCTTCGGCAAATCCCCGCCCAGGAGCGCCAATTGAGCCCCCGATTCGCTTCTCGAGAGCAGCGCTACAATGTTGATCCAAGACACTTTGATTCAAGCGTCAGACCAAACAACTCTTGTTGTTGTTGTTGTTACCACTTCCAGGCTCCTCGGTGTTCGGATCAGGTGGATTTCATTTCGGCGAGTGTAGCGACATTGTTGCGGCGCAGCGCAGCTCAGAGGCCGCCGGTTCGTTCATAAAGGAGAAATTCCCGGACACGACCTGGGAAAGTTTATTTTCTTGTTGTTTTGTTTTTCTTTGTCCTGTTTATTTTTTTTTCTTTTCCTTACTGCGCCCGCGGCGCGCGGCACATCGATCCCCGTGCTCATCTTGTTGTCGACCAGCGCGGCGTTCTTCGCGAGTAATTTCCGGATTCTAAACGGAGAAGGGAAACCGGAAACCGGATTCATAAATCGCTGGAATGCAGCGCTTTCCTGGAGACGCCACACACACTGCCCCCCCCCCCACACATACACACACAGCGTCATGCAAATATGGAGTGCAAACCAAAAGTCACACACGACGACGATGCTCTAAGTGCAATCCAACTTGGTCGTTTTTCTCCTTTTATATGAGTGAGTGGTCGGTCTGGCTGCAAAAATTCTTTTTAGAAGACGACGACAGAAAGTGTACTCCCCACAAACAAACAAGGAAGGAGGCAGGAGAGAAAAAGAGAGCGCCAGCACCTATGCGAGTCTGGGCAGCAGTGCTGCACTCAGTCGGCAATATACCTCGGCGGCGTGTGCGAGTGTGTGTGTGTGTGTGTGTGTGAGTGAGTGTCGGTGTGTGTGCGTCTGGCGTTGTATATTAACTTGAGCAAGGCCGTGAGGGAGTCGATGTGGGGACATGCGGGTGAAGATCGAGGAGCTCTCTCTCTCTCTCTCACCCATACGTGTGTGACGAGGGCTCTCACCATCATCAGAGGGCCTTCGGCAGCCCGTTCCCCCACCATTATCACCATAATGTACCGAGCAAGAGGGGGGGGGGGAGATAGGGCGGGCGCGTCGAGTGGCACTGCAAGGACCGAGCGGCTCTCGGCGGCCAGCCCCCGCCAGGCACTGGATGGAGGCAAGCAGCACCGATCGCCTGCTTGGCTGCCGGGCCGTCGGCGTGCCGTCGGCTTGGAGCGCAAAGACTCGTCGCGCGAATAACACGAAAAAAAGAAGAAGAAAAAGGAAAGCACGGCGGTGAAATTGGGGCGTCCAAAGTACGCGTGGGCGCGTCGTTTTTTCCAGGCCGTTTTCATGTCGTTGTTTTTTTTTCTGCGGGGCTTCCTGACCCCAGCACCTAATGCAAGAGCCGGCCTCCCTTAATCCCTCTGTCGCTGCGATTCTTGCCAGAGAGAGAGAGAGAGAGGAGAGAGAGAGAGAGAGAGAGAGAGAGAGAGAGAGAGAGAGAGCGGCGCCGAAGGAACAGATGAAGGAATGGGAGCGGCGTCCGTGGAAGTGGTGCTCGCTACGTGTGGAACGCCGTGGAACGCGCACCCGGGGAGTAGTTGCGACCCTATTCGAAGCTCCCCTCCCTCCCCCTCCCTCTCCCCCCTCCTCCCCCTCCTGACTCCGTCCCTCACGACGCGCAGAAGTACTACGCCTTCGCCTGGGGCCACTCTCAGAGGTGCTGCTGAAGGTGCCCCGCGCGCTCTCGCTCGTGTATGTCAGTGTGTGTGTGTGAGAGAGAGAAAGAGAGAGGAGAAGAGAGAGAGAGAGAGAGAGAGAGAGAGAGAGGGGAAGAGAGAGAGAGGAGAGGAGGGAGAGAGAGAGAGAGGAGAGGAAAGGAGAGAGAGAGGAGAGAGAGAGAGAGAGAGAGAGGGAGAGAGAGAGAGAGAGGGAGAAAGAGTATTGTAATCCTCTGGAACGCGGTACACTGGTCTCGCTCAAGGTCATTAGCCAGCGCGAACACGGCGGCGGTGCACGGCCTTGGGAAAAAATACCCATAATTAGGATATTTTTTTCTATAATGTATGTGTGTGCGTCAGCGTGCGTGTGAACGTGAGTGTGAGTGATTGTGTGCGTGTGTGCGTGTGTGTGTATGTATTTGTGTTTGTAAGAGGTGAGCGTGAAGTAAGGGAGCGAGAATGTGTGTGTGTGTGAGTGTGTTGGCGCGCGTGGCTTGGCGACCTTTTGCACCCCATGACCTTGCAAAGGGGAAAGAGAGAGAGAGAGAGAGAGAGAGAGTGAGAGAGAGAGAGGAAAAGCTGCCGATGATGTGTGTGACACACGCAAACATATACCCGGCAGTCGCGGAGACGAGTCCCAAAAGCTGAAATAAAAAAATGTGTGCCACGGACAGGCCGGCGAGCGTGCCGACGAAGAAATTATTTGAAATTACAGCGAAAAAGGGAGAGACGTGAGAGGGGGACAGGCAGCGAATTGACGAGCCTCCTTGTGGGGTCAAGCGTTGGCCTCCAATTTGACAGGACGAGGAAGTGCGCAAGGGTTCAAAGTCGAGCACTTCGCCGCTCTTCGCGACTGTTTCCCACGCACTGCCCGCGTCTCTCTTTACCCCGAGTCGACTAATCGAGTGGGGGGCTGGGCTGTCGCGAGGCTTCGGCAGGCCGCCGCACAGTGGGCCAGAAGGCCGGTGGAGGCGGACAAAACCCTCAACACGTTTTGAGCTCCAGAGTCTCTAAGTGGGACTCGAACCGAACGTGTGACCCCACCAATGGATTCCTTGTTCGGAGGGCAATCAATTGGTGGGGTCCCACGTCCGGTCCGAGTCCCATTTAGCGACTCTGGAGCTCAAAACGCGTCCAGAATTTTGGCCGCCTCCGCCGGTCTTCTGGCCCACTGTGCCGCGGGCCTCGGCTCGGCTCGTATCGAAAGTCGTTTAGTTGGTGCGTCGCCGTGAGGCCACAGGGCGCCTCGGAGCCATGAGGGCTGAGCTGTCCTACGAGGAGAATCGCACCCTCCACGGGCCTTGCCGCCACGCCGCCAGGCCTCACCGTCAGTCCCCTGACGTTGACGGCGTCTCAACGGAAATCGAAAACCGCGCCCCGAATCGGAGGCGACCCTAGACCGCTACACCGCCAAAAAAGCAGAGCAAATAAAAAAAACAGGCGACACGTGAACCACACCGATAGCACTCGAACAACACGCCCATAAAAACGGCCATAAATCCGAAAAAAGGGGTCGTGAACGAATATCTGCATATCGCCGTGCCACTGCGAAACGCACTCGCCAAAAATGCAAATGTCGCATCGCGCCGAGTGTATGGAATACCCGCGCGCGGTCATGGAAGCGCAGCGCGAACAATCCAACCGCCCGGCACCGCACTGAAACCTCCCGGCTTTGCTCACCCACTCGGCTGCGAGGCGAGCGCCCGCAAAGCGGCGGGTAGGCAGCACGGTGGGCACCGCTGCGCTGCAGGCCCGCGCGTTGGCCTACCCGCCAGGCGGACTGCGCGGAGGGGGACCCAGACGCGGCGGGGCCGTCACGTACCTGGAACAAGCCAAAGCCCTTCATTAGCAGACGCAAGGGCTGAAAGGGCAGAACAAAAGCACTGCCGGCGCGTGCAGCAACAACAACAACAAACGACAATTCCGCGAAATTTCGGGTCGGCACTCGCTTTGGCCAGTAGGCTGCTGCTGCAAGCGAGAGCACCACGATGTAGGCCGTCAGCGAGACTGCCGCGCCGCTGGATTACCCGTAAGTGAATCGATTACGTTTTCTGCTAAATATGGGCCGTGCCTTTGATCCGCCGCTGCTGGCCCGTGCGCCGGCCTGTGCCCTCCGGGCCCTTGCCCCCGGGCCGCTCCATGCGGGCCTCCATCCACCTCGTCATCACCGCGGACCACGTAGTCGGCCTCGTCTCGCATTAAGGCTCGCCTCGTTACCGTTGTTGCGCGTGTAATGAATACATCGACGGCACAAAAACCACACGTGTGTGTGTGTGTGTGTGTGTGTGTGTGTGTGTGTGTGTGTGTGCGTGCGCGCGCGCGCTCCTCCCGCCCCTGGAATGCTCCGGGACGCTGCTGGCGGTGCGGCAGGTACACTCGGCAGGCCCCCGAGGGCGCGCCCCGCGTCCTCCTCCTCGGCCTCCGCGACGTGCGCGACGACGTCGAGGCTGAAGAAGGAAGAAGTGTCTTTAATTAGCAGTGACACGCGTCGCCCGTGCCGCCCCCCGCCGCCCCCCGCCGCCCCTGCCGCGCACGCAAGCAAGCGCCAAGCCGAGCCTTGAGCGCCGCGGCTTGTTCCGCGCGATGAAGTCCTCGGAAAGACGAGCCCCCCCCCTCCCTCCGCCACCTGGATTCCGGCGCCTGGCAGGGCGACGCCGCCGCCGGCAGCGCTGAGCGTCGCGACGCCGGCGCGA
Organism: Thrips palmi; assembly: GCF_012932325.1. NCBI lineage: Eukaryota > Metazoa > Arthropoda > Insecta > Thysanoptera > Thripidae > Thrips > Thrips palmi. The sequence continues at coordinate 12,001,977 of NW_023144623.1, forward strand.
CCGGTTTCCTAAAGGGATCCGGGGAATTTTGGGCGAAGCTGGTGGAGGGGTAGGGGAGGGGGTCTTGTTTTTCCTGCGGAACTAGTTCCATGTCCCATCGCCCGGCCCGGCCCGGCCGGCCCCGCGCCATGGCCGCCTCGCCGCTCCGCCGCGCCGCCGCTTCGGCGAGCGTGGTATCTGAGATCAGCCCTGGTAAACAAGCGGGCGGGCGGGAGGTCCGCGTCGACCGCCGCGTCGCGACCGGCGCGGCGCCGCGGCGCCCACCTTCTTGCCGGCCCACACGGCGCACTCCACACCGCACCACTTTATCTGGCGGTCGTAAATCGGACGACCAGGAGCACCGGCGGGGGGAGAAGGTGGGGACGCGGAGGTGGCCCGCAGCCTTGCCCGCAGCCTTGCCCGCAGCCCCGCAGCGCGCACGGGCTTTTTATCGCCGGACATTAACCGAGTCCGGTCCCGCGCACAGTGTGGTCCCGCAGTGTCCCCGGGGAGCGGGACACGGGGGGACACTGGGGCAGTGGGTGAGCACGCCGCCGAATTCGGCAAACCGGCAGCGACAGTGGGCCAGGGGCCCGGAGCAGGCGGCCAACACCCTGGACGCGTTTTGAGCTCCAGAGTCGCGAAGGCAGCGGCTCCCAACCTTGGGGTGGCGAAAAATTTTCGAGGGGTCAAGGCTGGCGCACATGCCAAGCACTAGCGGAAACCGCAACACTGCTCCCAAACTAAGGCAGATAATCGCACTCCGTAACAAAGGCATGCTTAAAGAAGGTCCAAAGACCAATTGCCCGTCGAGGGAGGACGAAATACCGCCTCGGCTCAGACGCAGTGGCTGCTTAAAGTCGGCCCAAAACACGATTTTTCAAAGACATTTCGACACCTCCTAGGAACAAGCGGCTATCTTCCAGGAGCTTCCAGACACTCGGCTATCTCTCAGTAGCTTCCAGACACTCGGCTATCTTTCAATAGCGTCCAGACACTCGGCTATCTTCCTGAGCGCTTCGGAGACTCGGCTAACTGACTTCTGCGGAGAGGTTAGGGTTGTCCTTTCGATAGCGTTTTTCTTTGTTACACTTATCAGGACATGCTCACGCCATGATTTTAATCTACTCTGACAAACTTTTGACACATTTTGGTTCGGTCCCGGTGAGGGCATTTCAACTGGTTTAAAATATATACGCACCCAAACTCGGGAAGTGGGAAAAGCAGTTAGCCGAGTCTCCGAAGCGCTCAGGAAGATAGCCGAGTGTCTGGACGCTATTGGAAGATAGCCGAGTGTCTGAAAGCTACTGCGAGATAGCCGAGTGTCTGGAAGCTCCCGGAAGGTAGCCGCTTGTTCCTAGGAGGTGTCGATTTGTGACCGTTTTGATCAACTTTCCGGTAATACTGCTCCAAAACTAAGGCAGATAATCGCACTCCGTAACAAAGGCAGCTAAAGGATGGTCCAAAGACCAATTGCCCGTTGAGGGAGGACGAAATACCACCTCGGATCAGACGCAGTGGCTGCTTAAAGTCGGCCCAAAACACGATTTATTAAAAGACATTTGTGACCGTTTTGATCAACTTTGCGGCAATACTGCTCCCAAGCTCAAAACGTAAGTAGAAGAGTAAGAAGTAAGAAGAAGAAGAAGAAGAAGAAGAAGAAGAAGAAGAAGAAGAAGAAGAAGAAGAAGAAGAAGAAGAAGAAGAAGAAGAAGAAGAAGAAGAAGAAGAAGAAGAAGAAGAAGAAGAAGACGACGACGACGACGACGACGACGTTGCTTGGCTGCTGCACTGCTGCCAGCCCGGTATGGCTCGGCATGGCCCGGCATGGCCCCGCCCCGTACGGCTTTAAGAAGGGAGCGCAGTGGCCTCCCCATGGCGTGGGTGGCCGAGGCCCGGCCGGATCCCTATCCCACAATGCTCAGCGAATCGCCGGCAACATGACTTTGTCGAGCTATAAAGGGGCATGGCTGCGTTTTGGGGCAGGGCCGGCGGGGTGGACCGGCAGTCGTGCCGCGAGGACGCCGGGACGCCGGGACTCTGGGACGGACGCCAAGTAGTGGACAAACAAAAACCACGCGCCGCGTGACCTCGCCGACTGTCCGAAGTTAGTACTTCCCGGTTTCTAAGCTGACGAAAAGGGAAAATGCTGCAATTCCCTGCTGAGAGTCCAACGACGCGACGCCATGCCGCCCCCTCCCTGTTCGCTGTTTGCATTCTCCCTGCAGACAGTGCCCCGGCTTATTCGCAGTATAAAGAAATAAAGTGAGGCGACCGTGGGCAACAAAATGAACAGATATTCCTCGGCGCGCGCGCAAACTTTTTAAATGTGCCGCCGAAACTTATTTGAAAACTCCAACACGGAGATTGCAGAGATTGCCGCGAATCCCCCGATCACAAAACAACCTCTTTTCTTCCTAGTAATGACAAATCACTTCAACTTTCTCTTGGCTGCGGCTGCGCGGTGGCTGCCTGCGGCCCACGCCCCGCCTTGCTGTATCCCTTTAGATACAAAAAGGGGATACAGGTTCATTCGCCCGAGTTTCCCTTCCGGGCAAACTTTTATTGAGATTCCCTGTTTCCGTGTTATTTCGCAGACAGACTCGAAAGCTGGTGTAATCCGCACGGAGCGACGTAGCTGCACTCGCAACCCCCACCCCCAACCCGCCGGGGCGGGGCAAGGGATGCGCAGAGATTTTTATGCAAGCGACTTGGTGCACTGCGAAAGGAGTGAGGGGGGTCGGTACACGAACGACGTAACTCGCGGATCTGCAAAGTGGCTGAGTGAGGAAGCGTGCTGGCTTGACTGGCAAGCTTTCGCTCCCTTTCGCTTGCTTTCGCGCTGATGCACCCGGCACTCGGCCGAGGCAGTGCGCGTGCAGGTTAGTCCGAAGGGACTACGGCCACGTAGTCCACCCCCGCACAGTGGGCCAGAAGACCGGTGGGGGCGGCCAAAACTCCAGACGCGTTTTGAGCTCCAGAGTGACTAAAACGGGACTCGAACTGAACGTGTGACCCCACCAATGGATGGCTCTCCGAACGAGGAGTCCATTGGTGGGGTCAGACGTTCGATTCGAGTCCTACTTTAGTCACTCTGGAGCTCAAAACGCGTCTGGAGTTTTGGCAGCCTCCACCGGTCTTCTGGCCCACTGTGCGCCGCCCCTCTATGGACCAGCCTGCACCAGGCCGAACCAGCCGAACCAGGCCGGCCTCTTCTTATCGAAATGGCGGCCGTTACCGTAAATTGTGCCTCATCCGCCTCGCCTCCCCGCCGCCGTCGTGACCCCCGCCGCCTCACTCGCCTCCTTCGTCGCCATGTCTCTCTCGCATCCTTACGGGACGCCTCGCGAGTGTGAGAGAGACGGAGCGACGAAAACGGCTCTCGGAATCAGTCTGCCGGCCAGCATCGCCCGCTAACCGGCTTTGATTGGGCGACGGCCGGCTGGGATGGCCTGTCTCTCTCGCACTGCCAGAGAGAGGGCGATAGAGACAGTGCAGCGAAAGCGTTGTTCGGTATGAACCGCCAGAGGGCCTGGTCCGCGCGGTCCGAGGACTTGCCGCGCTCACGGCCTCCAGGGAGGCTCCAGGGAGGCTCCAGGGAGGCTCTAGGGAGGGGAGCGGCGCACCGACTGCACTCTCTCTTCACGCGTCGCGGAACAATCCCGGAGAGGCACTGCGTGACGCGGGGGGAGAGAGACGTCGCTCTGTCTCTCTCGCACTCACGGGGCGTGCCGCACAGGTGCGAGAGAGACAGAGCGACGACTCTCGGAATCAGTGCGAGTGCAGCGGGAGGACGGGAAAACAGCAACCAGCAGCGAGGAACGCTTTTCATTCTCGTTGTACAACGTAAACACGCATCGAGTCGGCGCGGCACGGCGCCCCGCCTCGCCGACTGCGTTTTGATCGAGGGAAGCCAATAAATGGGTTAGTCCGAGTGCCAGCCGCACGCCGCCGCCGCTCAAAACTCGATCAAAATCAGTCCGGCCGAGCGGACCAAATTCTATTATCGGTGTTTGCTGCTGCGGCGCATCCATTCTGCCCGCTGCTCACATACTCGTTAGACCGCCAACGACACGCCCCGCTGCTCTCTCTCTTGGTTGCGCGCACCCATGCCGCATAATTGAGTTGTTTGACGGCCAGGTTCACTGAGCCGGCAGCAGCACGCCGTGAAGCGCTCCCTCCGCCTTTCCCGGCCAAATTAAAAATCTCTTTCTGTTGCAGGATAACGACGCAGCCGACCTTGACGTCGAGAAACGAACGGCGGGCCGCGTTGGAAGTGCTGTCAGAATATTGTTTTTTGCAGGGCCCTGCACTTTGCAGCCGAGCAAGCGCCCCCTTCCTTCCGAGCGGCCTGGCCTGGGCTGGGTGGCCGAGGCCGGGGCCCTGTCGAGGCTGGCCGTGTCGGGCTGGCCTCTGCTCACGGCCCTCGAGACAAGACGGTAACGCTATCCTCAAACTGGGGAAGTAGTTGCCGGGATGTTTACGAGGAAACTGTCGGAAGTATGGAAATGCTGTTACGGACACTCCGTCAACAGCCGTGCCTTGCCCCCGGCCTGGCCGCCAGCGTCCCCTCGCTTCGCTGCACTTGTGCCAGCCACCACGCGGCCGCTCCACCTGTGCCTCGTGCCATCTCTCTCACGCGCCTGCGGGCCGCCACGCGAGTGCGACAGAGACGCGTGACAAATGTCCCAAACGCCGCGACAGTTCCCGTTTTGCTCGCGAGTAGGGGTGCCTCGCGGAGCGCTGCAGGGTTCCGGGTTAGTGCAATGCAAGGCAGTTTCGCGCAGCGACGCGCCGGGCGACGTCTACCTCGTGCCCGCCGCCCCGCCCGGCCCGGCCCCGCCCCGCCCCGCCCCGCCCCACGCGCCGCCCCAGGCAAGCAGTTTAGTTCCGAGCCAGCGAGCAAGCCCAGCGGAAGGAGCCCGGGCCGGGGAGACGCTGAAAATCAACCGGTTTAGCTTCGGTTCCCCCTGGAGATTTCAGTTGGCGGTCCGCGCAAAAACACGCCGATAACGACGTTCGATGTTCGATGCACTAGTAAACATCCCCGCCGGACGACTGGGCGCGCCCCGCCAGGCCGCTAGGCCGCCGGGCCCGGCCTAACAAGCGTCCTTCTGGGCAAACAGCATGCATAAAACATGGCGCCCACATTGTCTTGATCCCGAACCCTCTCGCAGGCTGCCCGGCCGCCAGGACCGCCCCGGCGTCGTGCTGTCTCTCTCGCACCCGCGGACCGGCCGCAGCAGAGCGAGAGAGACAGAGCGCTGTTCGGACGCGGGGCGGCCGGGGGCGGCGAGGCGCCCTTTGTCTCGAGACGGACGCGCTAACACTCGCCGATCTGGATGGGACCCCAGTGTCGCAAGTTGGCCCACCTGGCCGGAGACAGACAGACAGACAGACACAGTCGTGCCCTTGGCCGCCCTGGCCCGGCCGGGTAGCGGCAACGCTCTCGTGGGAGCCAAGTTTGGATTAGTGGGGGTTAGCTCCAAGAAGCATTTCCTTGTACACCTCAAGCCGCCCCGCCCTGGACGGCGCAGTGCGTCGCAGCGTCGCAGCGTCGCAGGGCCCTGGAGACGCAGCAGCGCCGCGTCGCCGCGACCGCGAGCCGCGCCGACAAGGACCTAGCGTCGTCGCGCAGTGGGCCAGAAGACCCCTGGAGGCGGACAAAATTCAAGACGCGTTTCGAGCTCCAGAGTCGCTACATGGGACTCGAACCGAACGTGCGACCCCCATCAATGGATTGCTCTCCGCACGAGGAATCCATTGGTGGGGTCACACGTTCGGTTCGAGTCTCATTTTAGCGACTCTGGAGCTCAAAACGCGTCCGGGATTTTGGCCGCCTCCACCGGTCTTCTGGCCCACTGTGTGCGTCGCGGCCCCGATCGTCACAGCGCGTCACACTCGTGCGAGCACAGTCGCAGTCCTAGACAATGGCCGGGCTGGAAGTCGCAGCGAGTCAGGCGGAAGCCGCCTCTGCCTGCCGGCAAATCGGCGAGCACTGCGTTTAGAACCTCCGCCGAATAATTTTCCGGCGGCGCCACTGCCGCGCCACTGCCGCGCCACTGCCGCGGACAAGCGGCAAGCGCTCCATTCCACTCGGGTGGCGCGCATGGAAAACAACCGCCAACAACTTGCCTTCGCTCGCGGGGCCGCGGGGGCCGCGGGTCGCGAGGCGGCAAGTGAAGACGTGAATATTCGCACTCGCTTACACGCTACGGCGAGCGCGTAAAACTGCGTAAACCGGTTCTTCTTTTTTCTCCTCGTGCTGCTGCCGCCGCTGCTGCTTTGTCGGCCCGCTTTTCCTCGAAGCTTTGCCCGAATGACAACGCGGGGGCGGCAACGACTTCGCGCTCGCGGAAACGCGTTGCACAATTTAGGGGCTGCATAAAAAGGCGCTCTTACACCGTAACTTTTGCACGTAGTCGTTTTGGTGTACGTGTGTGTGTGTGTGTGTGTGTGTGTGTGTGTGTGTGTGTGTGTGTGTGTGTGTGTGTGTGTGTGTGTGTGTGTGTGTGTGTGTGTGTGTGTGTGTGTGTGTCTCGGGTAAGAGAAATACGTCCTCGACTTTTACTACTGCAAGTCGCGGGATCGGCGGACCCTTCTTTATGGACAAGCAGGACAGTGCGGCACCCCCGCCCCGCCGCCTCCGCCTCGCCGTCCTCGCCGTCCTCGTCCTCACCGAGGACAACTTTTGCAAAGTCCGCCGCCATCTCGCGGCACTACGCCACAGGCCGCCCCGACCGGCGGGCGAGGCGGGCCACAGTGGGCCAGAAGACCGGTGGACGCGGCCAAAACTCAAGACGCGTTTTGAACTCCAGAGTCGCTAAATGGGACTCGAACCGAACGTGTGCCCCCACCAATGGATTGGTCTTCGAACGAGGAATCCATTGGTGGGGTCACACGTTCGGTTCGAGTCCTTTTTAGCGACCCTGGGGCTGAAAAATCGTCTAGGGTTTTGGCCGCCTCCACCGGTCTTCTAGCCCACTGTGCGGACCCAACTGGCGGACTCGGGCAGAACGGCCCCCGCAGTCTGATTCCGAACAACGCCTCTGTCTCTCTCGCGCTCGCGGGGCGTCCCGTCGGGGTGCGAGAAGGACGGAGCGAGAGGGATGCAGCAGGCGGACCTCCAAAGTCGCTGGGCCCGGAGCTAGCGGAGCCAGCGCTAGCGGCAGTGGCGTCGAAGGTACCGCCCCGCCTCAGAAGCCGCACCTCGCTGGATTACTTATTCACCATCAAATCCCATCGGCTCTGCCGCAGCGGCGCCGGGGCTTATAGGCCCGCGGGCCGCGCGGACGGCCTGGGCCTGGGCCTCGGCCTGGGCCTGGACAGCCCCACAGTGGGGCGGAAGACCGTTGGAGGCGACCAAAATCCCGGACGCGTTTTGAGCTCCAGAGTCGCTAAATATGACTCGAATCGAACGTGTGACCCCACCAATGGATTGCTCTCCGAACGAGGAATCCATTGGTGGGGTCACACGTTCGATTCGAGTCCTGTTTAGCGACTGGAGCTCCAGAGTTTCCGCCGCGCCTCCACTGGCCATGGCCTCGGGCTCCAGGATGGAGCCAACCAGAAACTAGATTCCAACTCGGCCAAAGTGCGATGCGAGTGACGTCCGTTTGCACCGCCATTAAGGACTCGCCCCTTTTTCTGGCTAACCTTTATGGTGTGGTCACCTCGCCGCTTCCCACACTTTTGCGGGCGGCCACTCCGCTGGCTGGTCGCTCTGTCTCTCTCGCACCGCTGCCAAACACCCCGTGAGTGCGAGAGAGACGGCGGACTACGGTCCCTGGATGGATAGAGTGGTGTATCTTCCACGGAAAGCCACACGAAGTGCGTATAAAGTGCGGCATGCAGCAGGCTTGCCCTGCGACGGCGCAATCTGTCTCTCTCGCACCTTTACGGGCCGCCCAGTGAGAGGGAGAGAGAGAGAGCGCTGCGCACTGCGCCCTGCCCGGCCGCCTCGACCACAGGCCAGAGGGGTGGCGAGAGATTGGAAAGACGCATCTATGCGTAATTTACGAGCGGGCCCTTCCTCCCACTGACCTCGTGCTGTCTCTCTCGCACCCTGGCGGCGGGGCCCACGAGTGCGAGAGAGACAGAGCGCGGTTTAGAATCAGCCTGGTGGGTGGCACGAGGTCAGTGAAGGGCCTCACTTTACGCACCACATTACAACTCGACTCATTAAACGCTTTCGTGTTTTTTTTTGTGTTTTTTTTTTGTCTCTTTCCCTCGCGCCGCGCCTCCATCAAAGGGCCGAGGCGACACAACGCGCCCTCTCTCTCACTCCATCACGCCGATGAGGCCGCGCTCCCTTCGATCCGAAGGAAAAAAGAGACAGGAAAAAAGCGGATGACGAATTCGACCAAACTGCCGCTCCATAATTTGCCCCCGTTTTCGAGTGGATTGGTCAGACGGTCAGGGTTTTCCTGACAGAAAAGTTCTTTTTTGTGTTTTTTTTTACAAATTTGGGAAAAAGAAGCCAGGTGGAGAGGGAAAATTTGGGAAGATGTCGCTCCAAAGGTAAGTGGAGCTGAAGCAACAACAAAGAAAAACCATCAAGAAAAAAAAAATGCGCTGCGGAAATAAAACAATGGCAACAGCGCCAAAGCAGCGCAGTTTATTATACCTGATGTAACAAATAGCGAAAAACAAGCGGAAAAAAGTTTCCAGGAGGAAATTAAAATAAAATGGCCGGCCGGCAGCCCTTACGGCCGGCATCTGGAGAAGCTGGAGGAGCGCGCAAAGCCACTTCCAACTGCTGGAACGGCTTCACCTCGACAAAACTTGCCTCGACTGCAGACTGATTCCGAGAGTCGTTTTCGTCGCTCTGTCTCTCTAGCACTCATGGGGCGTCCCGCGTAGGCGCGAGAGAGACAGAGCGACGGAAACGAGTCTCGGAATCAGTCTGCTGGGCCGGGGCGTGTTGCAAGGGTTCATGCTCTACGACCCAGCCGGTCAGGCGGGTGTGGCGGGGTGGGGCGGCCTGGGCACGGCAGAGGCCGTTTCCGCCGCCAGTGGTGCCAATCCCTTGAACGCCCGCCCAGCAGGCCCGCCACCATCACCGCCGCCGCCGCAGAGCCGCACCGCACCAGGCCTGGTCCGGGGCCGCCAACTTGACGAACCGCATCCATCTTAACGACGAGGTGCTCCGCAAGTTGAGCTAGGCCGGCCCGCTGCCGCCAGCCCGGCAGGCCGATTCAGAGACGTCGCTCTGTCTCTCTCGCACTCATGGGGTGTTTCGCATATGCGCGACAGAGACAGAGCGACGAAAGCGACTCTCGGCATCAGCCTGCAGGCCGCCGCGTCGCCTTGCGGACCTTGCAGGCCTTGCACCTCCCCAACAACAATACGTCTCCCGCCTGCAGACTGATACCGGGACGTCGCTGTCTCTCTCGCACCTTTTAGGAACGCCCCATGAGTGCGAGAGAGACAGAGCGACGAAAACGACTCTCGGAATCATTGGAGGGAAGGGAACTCGCCCGAGGCCATCAGGCGCTTGTCCTGGATGAGCAGCCCTCGTCATTACACCGGCCCTATTCCAAAATTCGCCCGCAAGTCGCGCGCCGCCTCATCGCTCTCTCTCTCTCTCTCTCTCTCTCTCTCTCTCTCTCTCTCTCTCTCTCTCTCTCTCTCTCTCTCTCTCTCTCTCTCTCTCTTTCTCTTTCTCTCTCTCTCTCCCTCAGGCAGCAGGCTCATGCCGAACAATGTGCGTGCGCGCAAGTAGTTTAGCGAAGCGCGTTACCTACAGCGTTAAACCCTGGTTTAGTGCGGTCGAGTGTGCGGCGTGTGCGCCCTCTATCCATCCCACTGTTCTTGGGGGACTTGAAGCAATTTTTTATTTCAAAAACAAGTAGAAATTTGATTTTTTTTTTGTCTGTTGGAACACAGTGTGTTTTTGGAGAGAAGCAAGCTGACTTCCCATTGGTCGAGGAAAAAGCCCCGCCTGCCCGGCCAGCCAATCAGAGAGCTCGGCGCTAATGCTCTCATCGCGGGATTCTTCCTCACACGTCTTAGCGAGGGGTGGAAGGGGGGGGGGACTAACTTGGAGGCAAGCCTTGGTCTCCCCCCCCCTCCCGCTGCTTACCTCGCCGGCCTGCCTGGGGTCGTGGGAACGCCGCGCCCCTGCAGACTGAGGGGGTGGTCTCTCTGTCGCACTCGCGGGGCGGTCCCTGCGGGCCTGCGGGTGCGAGAGAGACAGAGGCCTTCTGGGCCAGCTCGGCGGGGCCGACAGAGGCCGCGGTAATCCAGCACGGTTTCTCACTCATGCTCGCAGGGACAGAAGGGCTGCCGCGGCCCTCCGCGAGTACACCAGCAAGATTCCGCTCGCTTCCACGGTGGCGTGAGTGTTTGCAGTGTGCTTGCCCACTCTCCAAGGCTTTTCTTTTTATCGAGCCAGACAGCGCTGAATGATTTGCCAACCACTTAGTCACATCCACCACAGCCTGCAGAGAGACCCCAGCCCAGTGACAATCAAATAAAAACGGCAAAAAAACAACAATCTTTTTTTTTTTGCTCCACGGCCGCCGTTCACGGCCTTCTGTTGTTTTTGTTGTTGTTTTGGCGATGTTCGTGCGTCGTGCTGCATGTGTGGCGGGGCGGGGCGGGGCGGGGCAGGGCGTTCCCGGTCGATGCGGCGGGAAGTAGTCCAGTGGAGTGTATAATTCACACTGGTCGCGGCGGGGCGGGGCGAGGCGGGGCGGGGCGCGGCGCGGCGGGACTCCAAGTGGCTATCAAAGTACGGCCGCTCACGGAAAGAGGGGAGAGTGAGGTTAACGAAAGCACACAGGGCCACTTTCAGCACGACCTCCGGCTCAGATACCAACATAGTCGCCTTTCCTTCGCCTTAGCCAAGGCCACAAAAAAAAAAGAAGAAAAGGGAGCGAATTTCCGCTAACAAGGACATTTATTTCAAGGTGTTTTCTTTGTGAGGAGGTTGCTCAAGCGTTTTATGAGGTACGTAAGTCACTACTCTTCAGTCACGTTGGCACACTGCAAAAGCACGCGCCACCACACTGGGCCCATGCGCGTCAGAACATCGCCAACGCCACATTCAACCAACCGAGCGACGCTACACCGAACAAACATACGCACGCGCGGGCGTGCACACACACACACACACACTCACACTCACACACACACACACACGACAAAGCTCGGTTACCGTGACAGCCAAACACAGAAGGGTAAGAAAAGTGTCGCGGTATAACGAATCTTTTGCAAAAGTTACGAGCCCTCGCACCGGGGCGGGTCGTGGCCGTCGTGGCGCCACCGCGGGCCCCGGGGCGCTGGGGGCGCTAGGCCGGGCTGGGCCGGGCTGGGCCGGGCTGGGCTGGGCCCCGTGGGGGCTGGCCGGGCAGGCTGCGATGTGGGCCCCGGGCCCCACACGCGGCGCGCCGGCCGTGGCACTCGGGCTCTGGCGCGGCGCAGGCCGGCCCAGGGCCCTGAAAACTTATTGGATGGTGTAGCCACGCGGCGCGGCACGGCGCGGCACGGCACGGCCTGGTGGTTGGTCCAAACAAAACTCGGCTTTGCGCAGGGCAGGGGCAGGGCAGGGGCATGGCAGGAACAGCGTTAAGCGGGCCTCCCCTGAAAGCTCAAACGGCTAGGGCTACAGCCACGCAAACACACACGCAAACACGCGCACGCACACACGACCCCTGCCCGCCCCCGGGTGTATCCTCCCCCCCCCTTTTTCTTCCTCCGCGTCGACGCCTCGTCCGCTTCTTTATACCTCGCCAGCTCTATTCCAATTCTTTATTCCGCTCTCCCTCTCGTCACACACACACACGGAAACACACACACGCGCTCACTCTCACATAGCCATATAATCCCCGGGTCCCTCGGGCCCACTGTCGTCAGAATGAAACCCCATCTTGGCGCGGCCCGGTCCATATCTCCGCCTCGCTTCGCAGCTTGCTTCCCGCAGTCTCTCTCTGTCTCTCTCGCACTCGAATTCATGGGGGCGTGCCGTGTTCTCGCGGCCCGCGCAGTCAATAAGGCGTCCATAACCCATGACGGGGTCATTAGATTTAATGCCCGCGGGGTGAAGGCCGTTATGGTCACAGTGGAGTGTCTTCATGCGCGATGAGCGTGACGCACTCATTAGTCAACCTTTAGAGGGCGAGAGCCCACAAAAAAAATGGAGAAAAATGAGGCATTTTACTGAGCTTTCGCGACGTGTTTGGGGGAGCAGCGCCATGTTGTTGGCGACAAAATGCTTCCAGTCTGACAGACAGTCCCACCGCCAGCCCAGCTCCGAGCGAGTCGATTCCTAAATCTCCGCACCCAAGCAACACACACACACACACACACACACACACGCACGCACACACGCACGCGCACACACACACGCACACACACATACACACGCGCGCGCGCGGCCGGCTGGTTTGGGCCACAGTTTGGGATATAGATGGGGTGACAAATCCCACCGTCAAAGACGGGCCTCTCCGGGCCGAGCCGAGCCAAGCCCAACCCGAGCCCAGCCGAGCCTAGAGTCACCATGGCACTCGGGATTCAAAAAAAAACAAACAAAAAAAAACATAAAATAAATAAAATAGAAGGAGGAATAACGAAGAGCGACGCGCGAGGGCGCTTGCTTCAACTCGACGTGGCGCCCTCGATGCCGGTCAGGACGACATCGACGACGAGAACGGAGAGGTCGGCGCCAGGATCGGGACAGGGACATCCGGTGGTAAAATAGAATCACTTTTGTTGTTGTTGTTTCGGTTTTTTTTCGGCAGCCGGGATAACCAGCGGCTCCTATTTTGCGACAGAGTTTCCATAGCAGCGGGCGGCCTACACCCCCCGATCACCTACGCCATGGGTTTCGCGGCGCACAACGCGAAAAGGGGGGGGGGAGAGGGGGACTTTACAATGACAGGCGATCCCGGACCGATCCGTCCCCCTCCCCCATTGCGAAATCGATGTCAACTGAGCCGGGGATAAATTACCATACGCGGCCTGGGTAACAAGTACTGATGGGCAGGCGGGCGGCGGGGCCGCGCCGGCCCGCTTGATGATGTTTCGCTGATCCAGCCATCCAGTGGCGCGGCCAGAGAGGCGCGGCAGGCGGAGGGCCGCCGGCACGGCTGCGCCCGGCCGCGCCTGCAGACTGCTGAGAGTCGTCGCTCTGTCTCTCTCGCACTCCCGGGGCGTCCCGTACAGGTGCGAGAGAGACAGAGCGACTCTCGGCATCAGTCTACCGGCCGCGGCCCCGGACAGCGCAGCGCAGCGTTATGAACGGCGTTAAATTAAAGATTGCAGGGGTCCCGGGGGGTGCATTGCGAGAGCGAGGCGAAGGCAAAATAGCGCTGCGGGGAGGGGGAGGGGGTTTCCACGGAAGGGGATAGGGTCGCGGTTCTCGGTTTGCGGACCGGCTGCCTCTGGCGCGGAATCTGCGTTGCGCATGTCCCATTTCCTGAAACCGCGTCACAGTGGGTCAGAGGAGCGGTGGCGGTGGCCGAATTCCCGGATGCGTTTTGAGCTCCAGAGTCACTTAATGGGACTCGAACCGAACGTGTGACCCCATCAAAGGTTTGCTCTCCAAACGAGGAATCCATTGGTGGGGTCAGACGCTCGGTTCGAATCCTGTTTAGCGACTCTGGAGCTTGAGAACGCGCCTTGAATTTTGCCTGTCAGCGCCGGTCATCTGCCCCTCTGTCCGCCACCCGCACACACCGCTCTCAGGAACTATTTTGAAACGGACCGTGGGTTCCCCACTGCGCCGGCTAAGGGCGCCACGCCTCGCCCGGGGGATGAAAATTGGAGTAATGTGAAAGGAGCCCAAAGGGGGCCCGGAGGGGGCCCGGAGGGGACGGCATGGCAGTGACACGTTCAGAACGCGATATTGGCGCAACCTCCCCTCACGGCTCGGCCCGGACCGAGGCCCCGTGACTGGCATGCTTAGGGCGACCGCCCTGCGCCCTGCGTCCTCAGGCCCTTGCTGTCCGGGCGACTCCAGGGCTACTCCAGGGCGACTCCAGGGCGACTCCAGGGCGACTCCAGGGCGACTCCAGGGCGACTCCAGGGCGACTCCAGGGCGACTCCAGGGCGACTCCAGGGCGACTCCAGGGCGACTCCAGGGCGACTCCAGGGCGACTCCAGGGCGACTCCCGCGGGACGGACGTCAGCCAGCCGCGCCCGGCCGCGCCTCAACCAATTCAAGAACCGCCACGAGTATTTCCGGATCGGTGGTTTTTTCTAGCCATGAGGAACTTAGCACAGTTTTGGCGGAAGGCCCCATTTTATTTCGGACACCGCCGGCGACCTGTGCTGCCGAAGTCACTGGCGCCGCGATCCCCCGGAGTGCCTGCCAGGCGGCGTTAAACCCTCGCCGCCGGTCCGCCAGCAGGCTGAGAGTCGTCCTCGTCGCTCTGTCTCTCTCGCACCTGTACGTGTCGCCCCATGAGTGCGAGAGAGACAGAGCGACGACTCTCGGAATCAGTCCGCAGCGCACAGCTTCTTCCGTTCGGTCCGCTAGGTCCGCCCAATGCTGTCCAGCCGCGCCTCGCCGGCAGAGCGAGAGAGACAGCCGCACTGACCCTCGCCGCCCCGTAGAGCATACGTTGGCAACACATTCGAAGCGACAGTGCGGCGCTCCACTGCTCAGACTCGGCGGGGGCGCTAACTGGTACCGAGCGTAGATTACAGGCGAGGAGGTGGAAAGGAAAAACGGACGGACAGGAAGACAGACCGACTGACGGACAGGCAGACAGACCGACTGACGGACAGGCAGCGGAATGCAACGACACTTGAGACGCCTGTCACAGGCAGGGTAGACCACACGCAGCGTGCGGGAGCGTTACGGTGCTGCCACGCTCTACCTGGCCGGGCGCGCCGGCCGCGGAGCGGGGCACAGTGGGCCAGAAGGCCGGTGGAAGAGGCCGAAATTCTGAAGCGTTTTGAGCTCCAGAGTCGCTAAGCGGGTCTCGAACCGAACGTTTGACCCCACCATTGCATTGCTCTCTGAACAAGGAATCCATTGGTGGGGTCACACGTTCGATTCGAGCTCCATCTAGCGCGTCTGGAGCTCAAAGCGCGTTTCGAATTTCGGCCCTTTAGCCCATTGGGTGAGGGGTGAAACTGGTGAAACCGGCGAAACGCACGGTAACTCGCTTGCAGCCCTTGCAGCGCGGGGCCTCCCCTACAGAGCCCCGCTCGCCCCAAATTCAATATTGGCCTACGTTTCGTTTCGCGCGGTGACGGCGCGGGGGAGGGGGGAGGGACCCCGCACCGGCTGACTGGATGAGATCAACTTGTGATTGTTTCCCACGTCTCCGCATGTGGCGCCGCGCGTCGGCCGGGCCACAGTTATTTAATATATACGGGGCCTTTCCGATATTATTTCCTTCCACATATTTTTCCCTCCATTTTTATTATTAGTTTTATTCCAAAAGGAATGAGACAATAAAAAAAATACGATTTCAAGAAATCCTAGGAGTCACGAAGTCAATTTGGGTAGGAGTGTCGGGAAAGCCAAAAAGTTATGTAAAAGGTAGGGGGTGGCTCAAGAGTGGCTACGAATGGCAGTGGTACCAATGTGGTCTATGTGCCACCCGTCAAAATTTAACCTTGGCAATAAAGAGAAATCAAAATGCCGGGAAATTCGAAAAATTCCAATGCTAATGTATTCCGCAGTGATCTGACAAAGGAACATCTTTGAAGTCCATGATTATGAAAATTTTGGTAGCAGAAAGAAGGCAGTAAATTAATTTTCGTGGGTTGGCAACAATTTTGTCGGCGTCTGCGCCCTTGCGAAAATCGCGAAGTTGAAAACACGAGTATAGTCGCGCATTAAAACCGCCCCTCCATTGTTGCTGACGTTGAATTGCTTGGCTTGTTTCAAAAGGCTACGGTTCTCTAGTCATGTTTTCTTCAATTCTGTGTAATAGTTCTCACTCACAACGTAGCAACACCACGACGGTTGGCTTGACAAACTTTATAAACTCGAGAGAGATGGTCTCGAAACGCGGGTGAGTCTTGTTCGAGGAACATGAGCACTGAAAGTCGCGAGGTGGAGCGAAGTGATCATGGTGCTAACTGAATCAGAAGTACCATCAAACCTGGCTAAAAGGAGCAGCTACATGACCAGCTTATTCAAAAAGAGACTAAAAGTCTTAAAGCGACTCTTAAACTACATTAAGGAAAGATAATTCTCAGATGCATGTGCACAGGTACGCAGTTAAATGGCTCAATTCACTCCGATTTGAAGGGTAACAAAAATTTTCAACAAAACAACAACAAAAACAACAACGCAGCGGTGCGGGATTGGTGCGGAACACTCTCATAAAAAGTCACTGGCCGGCCGGCCGATCCAAATGGCCACGTTCGAAACGACACCAATTCTATTGTTGCATCTTGTCTACCTGCAGTCAAAGAAATTTTTCATTTCGAACGTTCTATTTCAGCTTTTGGAGTAAGCTGTACAGACCCAAAAAGAAGCTCCGCTATTGGTCCGGCTCGGCTCGGCTCCCCCCACTCCCTTTTTTTTCCTTTGACGAGTCGAGTTTTGCCATGGAAACGGCGATTTTGACAGCAAATTTCTCAAAATTGGCCGTTGACTTTTTAACCAGATTTCAGCATTAGAATCAGCGTTCAAAGTTCTACAAGTCTGCAAAATCTCATTAAAATCGTATAGAAAATTTCCGAAATGCATAAAGGGCCACACAAATCGAATCTCGGGCCGGCTGAATCCTGGGTATACTATAAGGCTACTTCGTGCCTAAAAATATCAATATTTTTCAATTTTATATTTTAGGAAGTTTGACCATTGTAGGTTTTATGTATTGAATTTACATAAAACTCGAAACCAGCGGTGTGTGTTCTGCTATTGAGCTCGGCGCACACACACTCACACACATACATACACACGGCAGCCCGTCCAGCTATTGAGCTTCGCACATGGCACACACACGTACACACAGCGCACACAGGCACGCCCTCCCTTCCTGCCTCTCCACCATGCAAATATTGTTAAGAATGAGCCGTGAGTCCATTCCACAGCGAGCGAACCGGAACGCCGCGGGGCACTCCCCATTTTTCGAGGGCAACGGGAATCGGGCGACCCGGGCGGGGCGGGGCGGGGCGGGGCGGGGTGGGGTGGGGCGGGGCGGGGTGGGGTGGGGCGGGGCGCGGAGGGCACGTTGAGCACGCAGACATGCAGGCCGGTGGAGGAGGTCACAATACCGAACGCGTTTTGAGCTCCAGAGTCGCTAAATGGGACTAAAACCGAAAGTGCGACTCCCGCCAATGGATTGCTCTCGGAACGAGGAACCCATTGGTGGGGTCTCACGCTCGGTTTCGGTCCAGCTTAGCGACTCTGGAGCTCAAAACGCGTCTGGAGTTGTTTTTTTTTTGCCGCCCGGTCAGACGTCGTCTCGCGTGTCCCAAACTCCATAGCTCTCTTTCATTCTGTCAAAAGCGTTGTTTTTGTTGTCGTTTTCTGTGTTCTTTTCTGCAGGCCAGTGCCCGCTACCTGCCGGCGACGCAATCGAGGCCGGTCAGAGGGAGGTCTGGAGTGGGTGGCCCCGCCGCCCCGCCGCCCCGCCGCCGCTTGGACTCCGAACCTCACAACAATGCCCCGCCAAACTGTCCCCGCCGGCCCTGGCGGCCCTGGCCGGCCCCACCCCACTCGGCCCGCTCTATCTCTCGTTCTGTCTCAAGTGTCACGGAAAAGCAATAAACGTGTGACTCGGACGCCGCTGCACTGCTGTGCCAAGGCACTGCCAACGGGGCCAGCCGCCGCCAGCCGGCAGCCGCTAGCCTAACTGGGCGCGACACGGCGCCAAACGGCCACCCGGTCAACACTGTGACTTTGTGAGTGTGTGTGTCCGTGTCTGAGAGTGTAAGAACACCTACACCGACCTTCACGCACGCCGACGCAAGGGCGCGTAGCGGCGCGTAGTCGTCTTTGTGCCCAGGCCCTCCGTGTTTGAGTTTGTCTGGGCGTGCGTTAGTGCACGTTAGCGCACGCGCGGTGTGTGTGTGTGTGTGTGTGTGTGTGTCTGTCTGTGTGTGTGTGTGTGTGTGTGTGTGTGTGGGTGACAGCGTTTGCATAACCCAATCATGACACGCCTGCCCCATAGGTAGTGCTGGCCCGCACGAGGCACCGCACCGCAGCGCGCTTTGCGCCAGCGCGTCCTCCTCCACTGTCAGGCGAATGGCTTTCCAGTCGCGCTGCTCGCGACAAGTTGCCCTTTTTTTCCGCCGAGGACGAACGGCGGCCTTCCAAAAGGACCTTCCGAAAAGGGCCTTCCGAGAGGGCCGTCGTGTGTCGCTGTAATGAGATTCCCGTGCCTGACGACATTTCATTTCCGCGACGTCCTAATCGGGGCGAGAGAGAGAGAGAGAGAGAGAGAGAGAGAGAGAGAGAAAGAGAAAGAGAGAGAGAGAGAGAGAGAGAGAGAGAGAGAGAGAGAGAGAGAGAGAGAGAGAGAGAGAGCGACGCAGAGCGACGCGGCGATCCCTTTTCCCGCGAGCGCAAAGCCACGACAAAGCGTATCTCAGGCTGCAGCAGCTAGCAGACTGGTTCCGAAGTGTGACTCCGTCTCTGTCGCACTCACGGGGCGCCCCGCAGGGGGTGCGAGAGAGACAGAGACACTTCGGGATCGGCTGCGCCGGAGCGAGCCAGCCTGCCAAAGCCCGGCCTCGCTGGCGCGCCGCCAGCCCGCCAGCCCGCGCCTGCACGCCTCAAACCAAATTCCCCTGAAATCGCCACGGAAAAAATAAAATAGCGGAGGCTGCACTGCTAAAACCTTCGCGAAGGATTTCGCGGCGGCTTGCTTATCGCAAAAAGAAATATAATTTTAGTGACACGAACGAGTCCACAAGCGGGCCGAAGGCGGCCCATTTCGTTTTAGATGCGAAGCAGTGTGAACTCTCACTCCGTGCACACACGCACGCACGCGCTCACACACACACGTGCACACACACACACACACACGCACACACACACACACACACACACACACACACACGACCCTGCGGTCCGCCCTCTGTCTTCACAATAATAGACCATTTAATTTTGCTTTCCTTTTTTTCCCCTCCCGTGCTCCCTTCCCTTCCCCTTCTCGCCCCCGCCAGCTTAAATTGCGTCGGCGGCGTCGGCGCTGCCACCGTGGCCGGCACCACCGTGGCCGCCACCCTATACGGCACTCCTGGGCGGCGAGCTCGCCGAGGGTCGCGGGTCGGGTCCCTGAAGGCAAGCTGTAGTATAAACTTTCCGTGATGACGATCGCTCCGGATCCCCGACCCGCCCTGACACACTTTACTTTTCACTCCAACGTCTCTCTCTCTCTCTCTCTCTCTCTCTCTCTCTCTCTCTCTCTCTCTCTCTCTCTCTCTCTCTCTCTCTCTCTCTCCCTCTCTCTCTCTCTCTCTCTCTCTCTCTCTCCTCTCTCTCTCCTTTTTTTAAGGCTTCCATTGGCCGACCCACACGGGGGATGGAGAGGGCTGATCAAGCTCCCGAAAGTGGAATCGCTTAGAGAAACGCAGTGGAGGGGATCCTCACCGCCTGGGAACGGGATCCCCTGGGAACGGGATCGGCCCGGCCTCGGGGCACCGCCGCCCGAAAGTGGGCAATCTGAGAATGGGTCGAGGCGGCGGGCCCGTCAAAGTCGACGCTCGATACAAGCCAGGACTTTGACTCCCGTTGCAACGCCTCGACTGGAGCGGGGAGGCGATCTCAGGCAGCGACATTGGGAATACTTTGATTTTGGATTCCACCTCTCACTTCCCGCCATCCAACTCATAGCGGTCGTGAGGCTGCTGTGAGATACGGGCGAAGGAAAAACGCCACGTGTGCTCACCCTCCTCCATCCAGAGCCATACCCAGGGCGTCGAAACGGCGCGAGGGGGAAAAATGCGAGCAAAAGGGGGAGGCGCAGTGGACAAACGGGTCTACTGGGTCGACTGGGCGGCCGGACTGGGCGGCCGGGCTAGGCCAGTCAATGACTTCGATAATTACGCGCGGAGCGTTCCTCGTTCGGGGGACGGGCCACTCGGTAACGACGCCACGACCCTGACGGCACGGCCTGGCTCGGCACGGCTCGGCACGGCTCGGCACGGCTCGGCCGCCATCAGGACATTTATATGCCTGTCAGGGCGAGGCAGGGCCAGAGGCCTCGGCCAGAGATCGCACGCCCTCCGAGAATCATTTTTTCATAATTAGTAATTAGTTCCAACAATTCTCTCTCTTTTTTTCCAAGGCACATCCACTGGTTTTGCGGCCTCTTTCTGTCACTCCCCTTTGCCCTTAAAGATTGACGAGAATTTCGGTAGGTTTTTCTACAGTGATGCCATTTTGTTAAAGAAAAAAGAACCCCTGTGATCTTTGGAAATAAAAGTTAAAGGTTTCATTTGAGTTGATGTTACCTTTTTACAGTGCGCTTTTTCAGCTTTTTTACAGTGTGCTCATTTCATCCCATCTTCATATAGTAGAATTTCACAGTGCGCACGCACTCTCCTCGCGGTGCGACCACGACATACATTACACCCTCCTCGCCAGCTCCATTTTTTTTCCCGCCTCGCAGTGGCGGGGGCGGGCCTTGTGTTTTCGGGGAGCCAAATTAACGGGCCGGCCGAGTTAACAACGGCCCGCGCCGCCTAGAAATTGCGCCCGCGCAGCATGCCGCAAATTAATAGTGCCCACCCACCGCACGCCTTCCTTAGGCCTCTGGATCAGCCGGGGACGACGCACTCACCTGCACAGAGGAAAAGAGGGGATTAGCCAGGCAGGCGGACGGACAGACAGACAGACAGACAGAAAGAAAGACAGACAGACAGACAGACAGACAGACAGACAGACAGACAGACAGACAGACAGACAGACAGACAGACAGACAGACAGACAGACAGACAGACAGACAGACAGACAGACAGGTAAACAGAGAGGCAGACGGGACTCCGAAGCGCCTGCAGTCGGCAGGGTAGGCAACGCGCCGCACACGGGTGCGCAGCGGCTCCGAGTGTTGCCTACGCTGCAAGGCGCTAGGGACGCGTAAATCCGCAGCGGGGTCGTCTGGGCAGTCAGGTGCCAAGATGGCGGCTAGGCCGTACCCCACCCCACCCCGCCCCGCCTCGCCCCGCCCCGCCCTGCCCCGCCCCGCCCCGCCCCGCCCCGCCCCGCCCCGCAATGAGCTCGGCTGCCATATTTCTGGGTGTAAACTTGGATTTGGGATAATTAAGGGGCCGCCGTTTCGCCTGGCCGCCTTCACCGCAGGGACTCCGGCTTTGGCCTGAGCCGTCCGGTGCCGTCCGGTGCCGTCCGGTGCCGTGCCGGGTCGCACCGGAAAGTGTCCGGCAAGCCGGCGACGGGAACGTGCCTCGAGAATTCGTGCGCTCGTGGCAACGGGGTTTATCGTAATCCTGAAAACACTCCAGCGGCCGTTGGGCATAAGGACGTAAGTCACATGGGAAACCCATTGAAAATAGGTTGTTCTGTCCGATGACCACTCACTCCGGAATCTCCTTTCAAATTTACTTGTTTTTCATCGACGATGATAACGGAGTTTCATAAGACGATACTCCGCCAATTTATTCCACGAAAGCATCGAGATTCTCGGCTCGCGCCGGCGGCGCGGCCAAAGAAAGTGTGTGCCAGTAGTTGCTGGAGAAGCACGCCGTCAGACAGCCCCTCTTTGAGGGTCGGCAGCACCGATCACACGCACACACGCCGCCGTGCCGACGTGCCTCGCTGCCTCCCCGTCAGTCTGTCTCTCTCGCACCCTTCAAGCCGTGAGTGCGAGAGGGACGGCCTCCCACTCACAGCCTGCAGCTCAAAGGGGCGCCCCGGCGTCGCGACGCTGCACCGCCGCCGCCTGCACCGCCTCTCTCCCTCCGAGCACTCTCCAGCTCTCTCTCCCTCAAGCAGCCCATCGAGTGGAGCACTCACTCTCTCGGCCGGCATCGCATTGGCCGCGCGACAAAACTCTCCTCGACTCTCCGAACGGCGCCCCTTTCGCTTATCTCAATGAGAGGCGGCGGAAAAAAGACAAAGAAAGCGACTCCCAGGGAGGAGAAAAGAGGCTCTTCCGCCTTTTTTTTGTTTTTGCTTTTTTTTTTTGCTGCTTTCATCGCAAAGTTTATTTCAGGGGCGCTGTGTCGACGTCGTTGAAGACGATCGGTGGAAACCAAGAGGTGCTCAAGCATGTGATGTTTCGGCCTTCGCTCAGACGTTGCGGCCAAGTCACGGGGATAACCTTGAACCGCGCGGTCCGGCGCGGCCGCACAGTGGGCCAGAAGACTGGTGGAGGTGGTCACAATCCCGGACGCGTTTGGAGCACCAGAGTCACTAAAAATGACTCGAATCGAACGTGTGACCCCACCAATGGATTGCTCTCCGGACGAGGAATCCATTGGTGGGGTCACACGATCGGTTTGAGTCCCCTTTAGCGACTCTGGAGCTCAAAACACGTTTGGAGCTTTGGCCGCCTCCGCCGGTCTTCTGGCCCACTGTGGGCCGGGGCCTACACTCCAAAGCGGACCCCCGCCCCCACCACCAGCCACCCCACTGCCGGGGGTAAACGTGTCGGTTTCGTTTGCGTGTGAGTAGTGCCACACGGCGGCAGGGTGGCAACACTGGCAATCGGGTCCGGCGGGGCGCGCCGGGGCGCGCGGGGCTGGCTAGCCTGCTTAATTATCGATTCCAAACGCCGGGCGTTCACACTTCTGCTTCGTTTTTCTTTTTCTTTCGCTTTTGGTGAGCGAGTGTCGCTCGGCTTGTGCTGAAATGAGTACGATCTGTGCAGCCATTCAGCGTTGGTGTGTCAGTTCGTTGCGGTAACCCCATGAAAGTAAAGAAAATTCAATAATTCTAACAAAAAAAAAACAATAATTTGGAGGAGCTGGGCTGGAACCCTGTCGAGGCCTAGTCGACTCAGGCGATGATTGGCTGGGCACCCAGACGGGGCAGCTAGACGCTGTTATTACACCGTACATACGGTGTGCAGCTTTCGTGAATTATAGGTGCATAAAACGTGCATCGCAATGCCTGCAATTTGCTGGCGGCGTTATGATTTACCGGGTCGCTCTGTCTCTATCCCACTCCTGTCGCAACGCCCCATGAGTGCGAGAGAGACGGCTTACAGCGCGGGAGCCAGCTTTGCACAGCCTTGCATGTCCTGTTTCATTTATATGACTGCGTCAAACTCCATGTGACCGGAGAAGCGACTATGTGGGGCGGGCCGCGCGCGATGCGCCTCTGTGTGTGTGTTAGTGTGTTTGTGTGTGTGTGTTAGTGAGTGTTCCGAATTAGTTGGACTTTCACAACTATAGAAGCCATTCACCCAGCCGCCAACAAGTAAACGCAAACACACATAGACATGCACACACGCACACAAACGGAGCCAGACACAATGAAGTAGTAACAGGCCAAATGACATGGCATGTCAGGATGCGCTGCAGAGGAGGGTCATTCCGCTTTTGTGGCGAGCGCAACGCGGTGTCTACGCGGCGGACAGGCGGACAAACAGAGAGGTTCGGGCGAGCAAAAGAGCAGGGGTAGCGGAGAACAAAACGTGAAAACGCACGGCACCTGCCACATTCTCTGGAATTGAATTAAGGGCCGGCCGTCGAGTGCGGGCCAGCCGGGCGTATATATTCGGTGCCTCTTGGCACAGCTCAGTGGCTTTTGCCCCCGGCCCCTCCCCCTCCCCCTCCCCCTCGCCCTTCACTTCACAGCCGGGCCGAGTGATTGCCGCTGTCTGATGTTTCCATTGCGGGCGGTATGTTTGCGGTCCCAGCCCGGCACGGCTTGGCTCGGCACGGCTCGGCACGGCTCGGCACGGCTCGGCACGGCCCGGCACGGCGCGGCCGAAGGCGACTTGAGCCCCTCAGGGGGCTGTGTCGGGCCGGGCGGCCGGGCCGGCTGGGCCCTCCTGGAATCCAAGCAGACAAATCCCCACCCCTCGATAACACCGCCAAATCGTCGCGCGCTCCACAGCAAGGCGGAGTGTCGCGGCCCCGGGCCGACCTTACACGATTAGACTTTCTAACAGGAATGAATGATGGCTGGTTGTTCTTATTGATGTTTTAAGCGGTCTTCGGTTTTCGGCGAGACGGTGGACTGGAAAGATCGAGTAAAGAAAACAGCCTCTTTTTCAGAACATGACAATTCACGTTAATACAAATGTGACGAGCTTGGTTAATCAGTCAATTTTTTTTTTAACCAACAAAAGACAGATTTTTATTCCCCTTGGTGCACGGCGCCGGCCGCCGCTTGCCGGCCAACCCGTTAAGGTAAGGGCCGCTAATGCTTCCCCGCTGTGCCGGCTCAGACCCCCTCCACGTCCGGGCGGCCCGCCACGGGCCCCTGTGACCCGCTGATGGATGGGCATAAATATTGGAGCGTTTCTCCCTTCGGGCGGAAACCGAATCCCTCAGCAAACAATGCGAGGCAAGCGGCGGGCCGAGCGATCCGCCGGACTCAATTGTGTGCCAGGTAGCCGGACGACCCTGCACAGTGGGCCAGAAGGCCGGTGGAGGCGCCCAAAACTCTAGACGCGTTTTGAGCTCCAGAGTCGATAAACAGGACTCGAACCGACCGTGTGACCCCACCAATGGATTCCTCGTTCGGAGAGCAATCCATTGGTGGGGTCACACGCTCGATTCGATTCCCATTCAGCGACTCCGCAGCTCAAAACGCGTCTAGAGTTTTGGCCGCCTCCACCGGCCTTCTGGCCCACTGTGCGCCGGGCCTTTAGGGCTCCGCTATCTTGGTTATTTACGGCGTCCGCGTTAAAACTGTATGTCGATAAGGCCGACGTCCACAGCCAGTCCGGCCGGGCTGTTTGGGAGTTTGCACCGGATGGAGCGGCCGGTAAGTTAGTTAGGAGCGTCCCCGCACTCGGCCACGTGCTGCCACACACACACACACACACACACACACGCACACCCACACCCACACACACACACACACACAAACACACACACACACACACACAACCAGACAGATAGGCAGTCGACACACTCGGACAAAATTATTTTCTTCTAAAAGATGAGAGTCGTGCAAGTTGTGGGTCAGCTTATATCGAGGGGGGGGGGGGAGGTAACGACTTCGGTGATCCGGAGTCATTCGGGGTCATCCGGAAAAAATTTGAATCCGAGGTAATCCTGTGTAATTCAAAGATAATACAGGTAGTACAGGTAATTCGGGGGTAATCCGGTAATCCGTAATCAGGCTGACACAAAATTTACCAGTTGTTACCCCCTCGGCTTATATAGTTTGGAAATATTAATTTTTTTTTTCAATTAAATTCATTTTTGCGTTGTTTCTTGCCGCTCTCCTCCACATTTTTGGCAGTGTCCGGGCTGACGGGCTGACGGGCGGGATCTCTGCCGCCGGACAGGCTGCTCCGGTTGGCTCGTCCCGTGCCCACGGCCGTGCCCGGCGTGCCGTCCCGTACCCGTCCCGTCCCCGCCGCGTCCGTCGCGCCGTTTGTCCCTTGTCGACCCTAAACGACCACCTATGTGTCTTCCCCCGCCGCGGCCCTGCCCGCCCACCCGCCTGCCTGTTGTTGCCAAGTTTGTCCGGCCGGGCCGTAAACAAAAATTGTGGCGCTGTCTCCGTCGCACCGCCCCAGTCAGACTAACGAAGGGCAGAGAAACAAACTCCTGATTCACCGGACCGACCCGCGCTCTGCGTAGCTCAGCCTCTGTCCCCCTGCAGCCTGTCTCTCTCGTACGCTCCGGGCGTCCCGTGCGGGTGCGAGAGAGACAGGGCGACGAGAGAGCCGTCCGAATTCAACTTGCAGGAAGTACTTACTTTTTTTTGAAACAATGAATTTGGGGGAAAGCGAGAAAAAGGCAATATCCCGGGCAGGAGTCCTGGACCAAGCAGGGTTGCACCATGCACCTGCTTCTCGAGTGTTGCTCGCCGGACTTTTGCCTTCTTACTGGGTATCCATTAACGTGCTCCGCGAGCCTTGGGGGAGAGAGAGACGGAGAGGGAGAGAGGGAGAGAGAGGGAGAGAGAGGGGGAGAGAGAGGGGGAGAGAGAGAGAGAGAGAGAGAGAGAGGGAGAGAGAGAGAGAGAGAGGGAGAGAGAGGGAGAGAGAGGGGGGAGGGTCTTGAGTCGACAGCAGTGCCAACGACGGCGTGGCGGCGTCGTGGCGGCAGCAGCAACATTGGGGAATTCTCCGTCCACTCATAAATATGCAGGATGGCTGTCGTTAGTGGAGGCTAAGGCCTGCTGCTGCTGCTGGAGCCCGGTGGCGCGCGCACCCCGCCCCCCCGCCCCGCCCCGCCCCGCCCCGCCCCGCCCCGCCCCGCCCCGCCCCGCCCCGCCCCGCCCCGCCATGGCAGGCCACGCTGCCGAGCCACTTTCCAGGCAGCCCTCTGCGTGCCGGAGTAGTCCCGCGTCACTAAGGGCCGCCGAAAAAGAAAGCGGAATATCCGAAAGCGGTGGGCCGCCGCCGGGCCGCCGCCGGGCCGCCGCCGGCACCGTGGCCGCGGACGCCGGGAACGCCGGGGACCGTTGGGCTGCAGATAATGTCGGGGCGACCGCCAAACGCGCGCCATCCCGTTATCGCCGCCGAACCGCCTTTCAATCGTCACGCACGCGATGTTCTACACTGCGGGGGCCTAGCGCCGCCGCCGAAACGCCGGCGTGGTCAAACAACGCGCCCACTCTGTCTCTCTCGCACTGTGGCGTTCCGAATGGACGCTGTGACAGAGACAGAGCGACGAAAGCCCACACTGTGGTTCGGAATCAGGGTACTACTGTGTGTCCCTGCCGACGGACGGTCACTGCTGACTGAAGCCCGCGGCGGTGACCCACCCCCTCTCCCACACCCCAACCCACCCCCACACCGCCCCCGCCCCCTTCCACGTACTGACCCGCCGCCCCCGCCGTGTCCGCCTCAAAGTCTGTCATCGGGACAGCAAGGCGCTCATCAATAATTAGAGAACGGCTTGTCACGCGTACCCGAAACTTCGCCCGCCTCCCCTCGACCTCCCCCACCCCCTGTACCCAACTTGCTACACAGCTAATTTCGGCGGGGCCTGATTGGCTTAGCGTTTGTCGTGATTACCACGGAAGGCCCGTCCCTCAACCACACTGAGAAAACCTTACAAACTATTTTGTACCTTACAAAGAATAGTAGTTTGTATAACAAAGTATTTTGAGCATACGTAAGCTTACAAAGAAAATACTTCGTAATTTACGAACTATTTCTTCGTATAACAAAGTATTTTAGTTTGTTATATGTATGCTCAAAATACTTCGTAAGGTTTTAAGAGTGCACGTCGGAATACGACGACCGGAAGTGCGAGGAAAAAGTATCGGCGACTCCGGGTGGGAGTCGATCCACAGTCCAGTGAGGAAGAAGCAGAATGGAGAGAAAACCGGAGCAAGCCAACTTCGAGGAATCCAGTCAATTTTGAAAAATTCTCGGTGGCAATACGGGGCACATTGTAAAAAAAATGTACCTTGGTAGGAATAATCTTCGGATGACCTCATTGCGCCGCGAAGCGTGGAGTCCTGCGAAGGCCGAAGGCTTGGGGCACGGCAGCCAGAATGATGCCAGAGATAGACAACAAGCAAAGAGGACAAGCACCGCATCATTACGTCCGGCGGTGCGTTTACATAACTCTGGAGAACTCCGGGATGAAAGGGAGAGCACCTCGGAGAGCGCCTCGGAGAGCACACAGGACGAGGATGGGGGACTCGAGGGCGCGACCGGGCGACGCACAGTGGGCCAGAAGACCGGTGGAGGCGGCCAAGACTCCAGACGCGTTTTGAGCTCCAGAGTCGCCAAACGGGACTCGAACCGAGCGTGTGACCCCACCAATGGATTCCTCGTTCGAAGAGCAATCCATTGGCGGGGTCACACGTTCGGTTCGAGCCCCTTTTAGCGACTCTGGAGCTCAAAACGCTTGTAGAATGTTGGCCGCCTGCGCCGGTCTTCTGGCCCACTATGCGACGCTGGCGAGGCAGCAGACTTATGGGGCGTCCGCCACAGGTGCGAGAGAGACAGAGCGACGAAAAAGACTCTCGGCATCAGTCTGCAGGAGAGCTGGAGGAGTCCTGGAGGCGCGCGTTCGAGCCAGCGAAAGCAAAAGCCACGACAATGCCACGATCTTAAATTTCCGGGTCGAAGGTGAAAGGGACGAAGTCGAACTGGTCCCGTCGGGGACCACGCCAGACAAAGACGGCCTCGGCGACGACGAGGAGGCGAGGACGCGCAGGAGGGGCTGGCGGGGTAAACCGAGCGAGGCACTCTGGGCTTCCGGGTCGGTGAGCGGACCTGCGGGCCTGCGGCGTCGAGTTTCCTTTCCGGCCGCCTGTACGCTACACCGCTACACCGTGACTCGAGACTGACTCGGGGTAGCCGCTTGATGCGTGTCGGGCCGCCGGGCCGTCCGCCAGGGCCGCCAGGGCCGCCAGGGCGCCGGTGATTAATGGCGGTAGGTGGCGCCCCTATCGGAATGCTCGCCACGCCGCCAGATGTATTACATGCCTCCCTAACCGCGTCTAGCCTCGGTCGAGGCCTCGGTGCTCCAGCCCCGCCAGGCCGCCGCGCCGCCGGACGGACAGCAAATCTGTCGTCGTGCAGACCTGCCCTTGCTTTCCGCACGCGTCTCACGTCTCTGTGGAAAGTCAAGTGGACTGAGGACGTTTCTTATCGACATTCAGTTTTTTTTTTTTTTTTACATTTTTACCCGAATTTTGGCTTGCATCTTTGTAACCCTTTGCAACGCTTTTGATAGCCGACGCAATTTTAAGGCGGGGTGAAGGGTGAGGGGCCGGCCCGGGCCGGGGAGGCAAAGGTCCAGCCGGCGTATTTCGAGCGCGCGGGGCGGGCAGGTTGCTGGCCGAAAGCCGAGCCCCTTGGCCGCCCACGTGCGGGCCACCGGCAGGCCCGCCCACCCGGCCGCCAGAGTATTCATAGACCCGCACACGTACGGTCGTGCGGCAGTCAGCGACCCGGCCGGGGACCGGGCCGGGGACCCGGCCGGGGACCGGGGGCAGACGCGACGCGGGGTCTGGCGGACCCCGTCACGGCAGGTGTCACGCACTGCCGTCGCGACGTGCCGGCCGTGCCGTGCCGCGCCGTGCCGAGCCGTGCCGAACCGAGCCGTGCCGTCACGCCGCGCCAGACGTCACGTCACGGCAGTCACACGCCCGCCCAATTTGCAGTGCACTGTATTTCAGTTAGGTCCCTTCCGGCGCGTGGCTCCGGGCACCGCCCCCCACTCCACGCCACTACACTGCGGAAAAAATCATTGTTGTTTCCATCATTTGGTAGGAAAAATTTTGCGGTGACCTTGACGCCGGGTAATCCATTTAGTTAGTGGTACAATTCTATCATTATTAAAACGAAATGCACTTAAAATATTTCCAGGGCAGGAAAATGGGAAACAGCCGGGAGTCGAACCCACGACCTCGGCGTGGTGGAGCATCCGCCTGCACGTGCGCGTCGTTGTCCGAGCGGCGAGGTCGGGTCGGGTCGGCTTGGCCAGGCCGGGCAAGACTACACAGCAACCCACTAATTTTCATTACGAAGTCTGGAACAGCAAGCCGCAGCAAGCCGGGTCCGGATGGGGGCCGGGCAGCAAGGCCGTAGCGCTCGCAGCGCCGGCCCGGTCATGTGTGACGGGTCGCGTCGCCTCACGGCCCAGCCCCCACACCCTCAGCCCCCACACCCACCGCCCCAGCCTCCCCGTATTAACGCTCGTAATCTTGGTGGCCGAGGCAACGCCGCGGGGTGGACATACTGGGGCCGGGTTAATTTTCTAAAGGCGCCTGGCCTGATCCTCCAGGGCCGGGGCGGCGTCGACGGCGGCGGCCTCAGCGGCCCGGGTTCAAACACCGCCGCCGCCACCACTGTTTTTCCCGCCGTTTTGTTTGCCTCGCACTAATGAAGGCCTCGACAGCCCGGCCTCGCCTCGGCTGGCCGCGCCCGGCTGCGCCCGCGATGGTAATGCCGAGGAATAATGCTCCGTTTCTTGCAAACACGTCCCGGCCTCCGCCGCCCGCGGCCTCGCCCAACTTGGAGTGCAAACCAACACGCTTGTACTGGAGTTGAACCCCGTCGGCCGACGTGCAGCCCGGCCCGGCCCGGCCCGCAAACAACACGGTGTGTGTTTTTGCAGCGCCGCGCCCCGGCCCGCAGAGCAGTGGCCTCTGCCACCATGCCGCCGCACTGCGCCGATGCGAGCCGAGCCAGACGCTCCGGGGCGTAAAGCGTGGGATGGCTCTGGATGCAGGCGGGTCGGGCGAGCCCTGCGGGTACCGTCTCCTCCTCCAGCACGCCTCGCACGCCTCCATCCAGGTCATAAGGCTCCAGGCTTAGAGGGCCGCTAGGCTTGGCCGTAACAAGGCCCTCCGTGGCGTCAAGCGGCGGGAAAGAGCGTCCAGCTGGAAATTAGAAAAAAAGCGGCGGTCTGGGTGTTGGCTGGTACTGTACCAGAGCGGCGGCACGGACGCGCTCCAGTGCTGCGGTGTTTTGCCTACACCTACGACGCGCTGCCCGTGCCTTCGACCCCCCGGGGCGCTGATAGTCAACCCCGCGCGTTATCCGTGTCCACGGCGCCGTCACCTCGCCCCGCCACGCCCCGCCACGCCACGCCCCGCCCCGCCCTCCTGTTGCTTCTACACGCACCCTCCCTTTTCTAATACCCTCGGTGTACTGGCCCCGGCCATGATTAATTTAATTTGTGTGTTCTCTGCCGACCTCGTTTCTTGCCTTTGAACTTGCGCGCGAGATGAGCAGTGGTAGCGGGGGAGGGGGAAAGGGGGAGGGGGGAGAAGGAAAAAAGAGGGGGGCTGCGGTCTCGACAGCGGCACCGCATTTCTCCAGACGTTGGTTCGTTCGTTCCAGGGGCTGGAGGGGCTGGAGGGGCTGGAGGGGCTGGAGGGGTGGAGGGCTGGAGGGCTGGAGGCTGGAGGGGCTGGAGGGGCTGGAGGGCTGGGGGCTGGACGGGCTGGAGGGGCTGGAGGGCTGAGGGCTGGAGGGCTGGAGGGCTGGAGGCTGGGGGGTGGGGCCTGGAGGGGCTGGAGGGGCTGGGGGGCTGGACGGGCTGGGGGGGCTGGAGGGCTGGAGGGCTGGAGGCGGGGGGGGGGGGGGGCTGGAGGGCTGGAGGCTGAGGGGCTGGGGGCTGGACGGGCTGGAGGGGCTGAGGGGCTGGAGGGGCTGGAGGCTGGGGGGGGGGGCTTGTGGGGCTGGAGGGGCTGGAGGCAGGAGGCTGGAGGGGCTGGGAGCCGGGGCTTCGTTTGCGTTCCTCCAGAGAGGCGGCCGGAGCGCCGGATCTACATGCCGCCTAATTCCATCGCCAATTTAATTACGCAGAAAATGTGCTAATGCCGATTTTTAAAGGGAGATACAATTGATTGCGACGGACGGTGGGGCGGGGGTGGCGGGGGTTACTGGGTGGCCTGGAAAAATGCATATTTTAGGGTAGAGCGGCTCGGTACGGTACCGCTAACTGCAACTTCTTGGCGAGAAGTTGTTTTAAAAAAAATTAAAACAGTCCGCTCTTGTTTTAGCGCCCGAGGAAAGCGGGATAGGCAACCCGGGTCGTAGCTGCGCACTGCGACGCTCCGGCTTGCCTACCCGCCGGCCGTCGGGCGGTGAACTTGGAGGGGTGCATTGGGGCCGCGCCGCCGCGCCGCCGCACCCCACCCTGCCGCGATAACAGTGGAGCAGTGCGGCGCAGCGCGCAGCGCGTGGGCCCTGTCGCAGAATCAGTATGCCGGGCACATGCGCCCCGCCCCGCCCCGCCCCGCCCCGCCCCGCCACGCCCCGGCCTCTCGCGGTGGCAAGAAACGCGAACCTGTGGAGCGAAGGGGAACGTACTGAGGTTTTCCATTCCCCCTCTCTCCACCCGTTCGCCACCCCGCCGCCCTCCGACCTTCGCCCGAAAATAGCGAGGGCTCCAGCGAGGCTCCAGCGGGGCGCGGCGGTGCACCGGGCAGCGGCTGCTCCCGATGGAGCCGATAGCAGGCGTAAATACTTGGACCCGATCGGTCGGCTGTGACGTCATCGGCCAGGGTTGCCAACCGTCGGCCGGCGTGTGGGCTTCCACCGCGCTGCCCAGGCCGCACCAGGCCGCGCCATCGACCCGGCCGGGTGGAGCCCCTAACTTGGCCGCGCGCGGCAAAGCTCGGCCCAAATCCCCGGGAGTCAATTTGGTGCCAAGTTGCCTAAAGCGCCCTATCCCTCAAATCGAGATTAGGGACGATTGCGCCGTGCCGTGCTGGGCGGGGTGGGGCGGGGCGGGGTGGGGTGGGGCGGGGCGCGGCGAGCGGCTCAGACCTTTCGCCTCATCAGCGACAAAGAGGAACAAAGCCATTGCACGGCCAGCAACGCGCCGGCACCAAAGCCTGTCGGCTGTTCCAGGCGGTGCAGGCCGTCGAGGTCGACCAGGCCGTCGTCGCGGACGTTGGCACGCACTCACGGACGCACGCACCGCGCCCTGGTCCCTTTGTGGCTAATCCCGGTGGAAATACGCGCGAAGCAGCCGGCCAGTACCCCACCCCAACCCACCGCGCCCGCCCCGCCCCACCCCGCCCCACCCCACCCCCGCCCCGCCGCACACCCACCCCGCCCAGAGAGAGCGCCTGCACTGCCCGCCTTTACGGACGTATTTCTTGGGCCGTGCGGAGCGGTGCGGAGCCCGCCCTTGCTTGCCCGCATCCCTGGGCAGCGTGTGGAGCGAGACCTGCACCTAGTGCCTCATCAGTGGCCCCGTCACAGACAGACAGACAGGCAGGCAGGCAGACAGGATACCGTTACAAGCTTTTTTCCTCCGCGACGCGTAATTACTTTCGATTCATTTTTAATTTTACGTCACGTATAAATAGTAATTTGTGCGCTCTGCTCTCTGTCATTATATTAGTTGTTCTAAGCAGGTGGCCCAGCAGAGAGAGAGAGAGAGAGAGAGAGAGAGAGAGAGAGAGAGAGAAGGGGAGGGGGGAGCTTTCGACATTAAATAGTTTCAGCAGTTTCCTCGGAAGGTGAGCACGCTGTGGGAGGGGATGGGGGCAGCCAGGAAACGCAATGACTCTTGGGTCTGGCGCATAGCCCCGCCCCGGCCCCGCCTCGGCCCCGCCCCAGTTGGAACCCCTTCTCTCTCAACTTTAGAAGGTAAGCCGCGGGACTAAGTAAGTGTTTCGAAGCAGTCGGGGGGATCGGGCGGCGAGCAGAGCGAACAACGTGTGTGTGTGCGTGTGTGTGTGTGTGTGTGTGTGTGTGTGTGTGTGTGGGCGCGCACACACGTGTGCAACCACACACATACATACACACATACTCACACACACACACACGTGCATGGGTGAGAGTGAATTCGGAAACAATCATCCCCAGCGATCCGCAGCTCTGATAAGGTAACGACTCACCCCCCCTTTCCTCGCCCCTGTACGGCAAGCTCCACTGAACTCGAACATTGGCACTGCGTCGCCAGGATTTGGCGCTCATCTGCCCCCAGCCCCCCGAGCCCCGAGCACCGAGCCCCGAGCCCCGAGCCCCGCCTCGGCCCGCCCAACCCCTCCTCTTTAAGATAATAATATGAACGGCGGCCCCGGCCAGTAATGAGAAATTAATACACGTTAATGGATCACGATAAACGCGGTCGGCGAGCAATAAAAATAAATTGGGCACCGCTTTTAAGAAGACCGCTACACCGTGAAACGTGAAGCGCAGTGAGGCTGGTCGATGATCCGACAAGGGTAATGCTGTCCCCCTGCGCTGAAGCTGCCCTCTCAAAAAACGACCAGTTCAATTTGTTATTTCTAGTTACTAACAGAAGCAGCTTTCCATCATCATCGGGGTGCGTCCGATATTGTAATCGACTCGGCTTACACTATAATGCCAGATGCATTGTTTTCCTGCCAGTGTACCGCCGTCGCGACCCGGCCCGGGTTCGAATCCCCGCACTACGTATGATTTGTCTTCCGTTTGTCGGCGCCATTTGTAACCGTCCGCGTGGCCGCGCCGCACCCATATAGAGCCACCATTTTTTTTCCCTTTTCTTTCCGTCAAAAACGAGGGAAAGGGGATAAGAGTGGAAAGAGAAAATGCCTTTTTTGTGTCTGTATTTTTCCAGGTCTTCAGGAATGGCATGACTGGGTAGTGCAGCCGACACGACCGGACTATTTATGGCCATCAGCCAGCCAGCCCGCCAGCCCGCGGGCCCAGTCCAGTCCGGCAGAGTCAGGGGACTGGATGCCATGGGTGGGGCGGCCAATGTGGGGCGTAACGCAGAGCGTGAGAGTGTGGTGCCGAGCGTAGAGCGCACAGCGTGTGACCCCATCAGTGGATTCGTCGTTCAGAGAGCAATCCGTTGGTGGGGTCACACGTTCGGTTCGAGTCCCATTTAGCGACTCTGGAGCTCAAAACGCGTCTTTGGCCGCACTGTGGAGCGTGGTGCCACGAGCGTGAGCGTGCCGCCGGCCATGTTGCGGCATGCACGCTCTGGGACGCCAGCAGCGCAGCAGAGCCACGCCCAACAGCCGAAAGGACGACGCAAGAATCACGCGGGCAGTGCGTAGCGTAGGGCCTCCTTGCAGTGGAGCGTGGCCTGGAACGCAACGCGCGCACGCACCGGGCCACGCCTAGCCGGTGATGAAGACCGCCGTGCACGCGGCGCAGGCTTTACGTCACGCGGTGGAGAAAATGAAAATGAATCTAAAGCTAGTCCCGCCTCCCGGCCCCGCCCCCTTGCTTCCGAGCACTTCCCTTGCCTTCGCGGAAACCCTTTAATTGTGATTGCTTACTGCCGGGCGTTCGGGGCGTTCGGGTGGCCCCGTCAAAGGCACAGGTACTGCCGCGACTCTGGAGCCGGCGTCGCAGCACTGCCAGCGACACTGCCAGCGACACTGCCAGCGACACTGCCAGCGACACAGCAAGAGGGGCATAGAGAGACTGCTTGGGGAACCGGACGAGAAAGACTGCCGGGTGGTGCGGGGAGGAGGCCAGAGAGAGAGGGAGAGAGAGAGAGAGAGAGAGAGAGAGGAGAGAGAGAGAGAGAGAGAGAGAGAGAGAGAGAGAGAGAGCAAAGGGTGCGGGCAGTGGGGTGGTCGCTCGACAGGTGCTGGTCTCTCTGGTCTGTTCAGTTCTGCGGGCCGTGGTCCTCTGACCTGTTACGTTGACACCAGACATCGCGGCACGCTATGAGACCGCGACCTATGGCCTTATGACCTCGATGCCAAACGAGTCTGGAGCGGCAGGCAGGCAGCCCGAAAGACGAGTAGGACAGCCAACTCCGTGGCTCCGCGCGGTGCTACGCAGTGCTACGCGGCGCTGCACAGGCCAAAGGGCCAAAAGGGGAGCGGCTCCAAACTGCCACAGCGAAATTTACTGCCGCCGCTTGCTGCGCTGGCTGCGCCGCTGCGTTTGCTCCCGACTCGACTCCCGGGGGAATTAATTTCTCAAAATGAAAGGCAGGCGGCGCGGCGGGCACGCCCAGCACGCCCAGCACGCCAGCCAGCAACAGCTGCTCCAGGTATATTGCCGTGTGCACAGCCCTACCGCCCTACGGGCCCCGGCTACAGGGTGTTACACGCGCGTCGCGCTGGAACACACAACTTGCCGGCCGGGCGGCAGAAACGGCGTCGCAAAAATTGTTACCGATATTCGAGGCGATGGCTCTATAAATATGAGCTATATCGGGCTTGGGGACCGCTGGGGTGGCGTGCACGTGGCGTGGGGAGGGGGAGGGGAGGGGGCACTCCGGGAGAGAGGCAGCGGGGCGGGGTCAGGCCCGGAGGAGCGCCTTTGCCGACGCCTCCAGACGACCCTCCAGCCATGATCCTCCCCAGCGACACAGCGCAGCGGCGCCACTCCCCGCAGTGCCACCAACGATGCGACACAGTGGGCCAGAAGGCCGGCGGAGGCGGTAAAATACCGGACGCGTTTTGAGCTCCGGAGTCGCTAAATAGGGCTGTAACTGAATGTGTGACCCCCATCAATGGATCGCTCTCCAAACGAGGAATCCATTGGTGGGGTCACACGCTCGGTTTGAGTCCTGCTTAGCGACTCTAAAGCTCAAAACGCGTGTTTCGGCCGCCGGCGACGAGGTGTAACGCAATGAATGACGTACCTGTGTGTCGTTCCACCACATGTGCAGCCGGTAGTTGCGCAGGACGGCCTGGTTCTCGTTGATGTGGTCCACGGCCAGCTTGACGGAGGGCATGACGCCGCGCCCCACGCGCGACTCGGGCACGGAGCGGGCGAAGGGGAAGAAGCCTGCGATGTAGACGTCGTGACGGTCCTTGCCGCCCGTCGACGTGGGCCTCTGCGAGCCGGCCTGCCCCGCCAGCACCGCCACCAGCAGCGCGCCCAGGGCCCAGGCCGCCCTGGAGGCCGCCCCGGAGGACGAGGCCGAGGCCGAGGCCGGCCGGCTCCGCGGACGCCATCGTCGGGGCGTCCTCATGGCCTCCGCCTCACCGCCGCCGTCGGCTGCACCGTCGGCCGGGCCTCATCGTCGTCCTCGCCGCCGCGCCCCGCCACCCCACGAGCCACACGGTCTGCGGCACCGCGCTCGGGGCGGGGCACCGGGAGGGTCTCAGCTCATGGTGCGTCCGACCGCCATGGGCCCTGCAACAACAACAACAACATCAGCAAGTGCAGTGGCTGGCAGTGGCCTTGCAGCGCGGCCCGCACGCACAACGTCGCTCAGTCACCCTCGTTACACAACACGACATTAAGGTAGCTGAGCCGCCAGAAAGTGAACCCTGCGAACCAAGTCATCCGGACCGACGACGTAAA
Organism: Thrips palmi; assembly: GCF_012932325.1. Lineage (NCBI taxonomy): Eukaryota > Metazoa > Arthropoda > Insecta > Thysanoptera > Thripidae > Thrips > Thrips palmi. The sequence continues at coordinate 12,038,663 of NW_023144623.1, forward strand.
CAGAGCAGTATTACATAAACAAGTGACGGTCGTCAGCGGCTGTATTTCTACACCGCAGCTTCCAAAGTTTGGTCCGCGGCCAACGTCGTGCATGAAAAACGGCCGAGGATCGAAATGGGATCCAGCCACTCGCGCCGACAGGCACTTCGCCATCTTCGGGCCAATCCTATCTCTGGTGTGCCTCTCCTCCCTTATGGCGCCCCGAGTGGAGGGCGGAGGTCGCGCCGAGGCCGTGGAGGCCGGCGTCGAGGCCGGCGCGAACGCAGGAAAGTAGTTTCGAGTCGTTGGCGGGCAGTGTAGTGTGAAGATGTGGCGGAGCAGCGCGCCGCCAGAGTTAGGCACATTCCATTCATGGCGCTGCGCGGGCTGCGCGGGCTGGCGACTGTGGCGCCCTCTATCAACATTATCTTGCTGCTCTGGTCATATCGCGCCGCCCGGGCCAGTGTGTCCCAGCGTGCCCCAGTCGCCCCAGTCGGCACAAACAAAACTTTGTGCCGACCATTCAATCCTCCGCGCTGCGCCCTCCGGTCCGGTCCGCGCCCTACACGCGTTGCGCAGCGCGTCAGCGCCGCCTTCTTTTTCCCGCCGCCGGCCATGGAAATGTGCGCAGCAACAAAATCAATAGCAAACAAAAACAAGCCAGTATTTGAACCCACGTCTCTCTCTTCCCCACATCCCTCTCTCTCTCTCTCTCTCTCTCTCTCTCTCTCTCTCTCTCTCTCTCTCTCTCTCTCTCTCTCTCTCTCTCTCTCTCTCTCTCTCTCTCTCTCTCTCTCTCTCTCTCTCTCTCTCTCTCGCTCTCGCTTATTCATGCGGAGCGCCTGCAGGGTAGGCTGGACCGCCGAGAGTCGTCTGGTCGCGCTCTGTCTCCCTCGCACCTACCCAGGACGCCCTGTGCGAGTGCGACAGAGACAGAGCGACGGAGAGGGCTCTCGGAATCAGTCTGCTGTGTCTGCCGGCTGGGTCTGCGTCCCCGGCCCGGCGCTCCACTCAGAGTCAGAGTAGAAATATTATCCGAGCACAACAAGATTTTTTTTGTTTATTTTTCAACGCGGTTCGGTGGTCGATTGCGGATGGTTGTGGTGCCTGTGCCACATGCGGGCTGGCCTGGCCAGGCCGCTCTGGAGGTGGAATCGGGAAAAGGGACACACACAGAGAGAGAGAGAGAGAGAGAGAGAGAGAGAGAGAGAGAGAGAGAGAGAGAGAGATAAACCCAGAGAGGACCCTGCTAAGACGGATTGGGGTTGGAGTGGCGACCAGGAGGTGAAGACGCAGGTGCGCCACCACAAGGAAAAAGGACTTCGGTCCCCATGGACTCCGGATTGAAAAGAAAACCATATTGAAAGCTCCCCGTCGAGGGGCGTCTAGAAGATGCCGGCTTCTAATCGGCATCGGCATGTGCCCCCCCCCCCCCCGCCGAGGAAGCGCTGGCCGGGCAAGACGAGGGTCTGGCCACCCCGCCCCGCGGCGCAGAAGGCCACTACCCTGCCCAGGCCCCGCCTCGCCCCGCCTGGCACGGGGTGGTTGAGTCGAAAGAGTTGGCACGCTGGAGATGGAGGTGGTGATCCCCACGCCCGCCTGATGGGGACTTCCAGGGACTTCCAGGGACTTCCAGGGACTTCCAGGAACCTCCAGTAGGGCCAACCGGGGAGTGGAGGGACAAACAAAGCGGCGCTGTAATCCGATAGCAAGCCGATACCGGGCGGGGCGGGGGGAGCGGGGCGGGGCGGGGCGGGGCGGGGCGGGGGGGCGGGGCGGGGCGGGGCGGGGCGGGGCGGGGCAGGGCGGGGCGGGGCGGCCCAAGACACGGCGGTGTCCACTCGGAGAGGCGTCCGCCCGACACGCTATTTGTACACGGCAAGCGAACCCGAGCCCTCCATGAAAACGGCCCGCTTCGCCCGCTTCGCCTGCTTCGCCCGCCACGCCTGCTTTGACACCGATTCCGCGCTCGCCAGAGAGGCCCGTCCCGTCAGGCCGGAGAGCCATCGGCAGAGAGCGGCACGTCACAGAGCCAAGTCCGAGCGGCCGCCTGCGGTGCCTGGACCGAGGTGGGGCATTAATTCCCCGCCCAGCAGAAAACTCTCTTGTTCTCGCGGCACTCGACCACAATGGTGGGCGCTGGGGTCCGGCATGGTCTGGTCGGGCAGGGCGAAGTGAGACATGGTGCGGTCCGGGCCAGCGGAGCGGAACGCCTGGCCGGGGCGTGGCGGGTATCGGCCAGAACGGGATGTGAGGCGGGGCGGGGGGGGGTGGGGTGGGGCGGGGTGGGGTGCACTGCTTTCTATCCTTTCCTGTCGAGGCGACAGTGTCCGGGCGGCCGCGGCTGGGCCGGCGGTTTGAAAGGGCGAGCGTGTTATTCAAAGCGCTTTCAGTGCGCTACAGCCTCCGCGGGCGGGGCGGGGCGGGGCGGGGCGGGGCGGGCGGGGCGGGGCGGGGCGGAGCGGGGTGGGGCGGGGCGTGGTCTGGGCCGCTGACTTGGAATACCAAATGATATGAAAGCATCGCCGCCTCCAGGGCCGCCCCGCTACCAGGAACAGTAAGCGCATCAAAAGAAACTTGCCAAGTATTCTCGCGCCACGCCGCGCAGCGTTCTGCCGGTGCCGCCTCGCCTAGTCTCGCCGTCCGTCGCTCCCTCCCCCTCATTCACGCCGCGCTTTCGGTGCCGTATGGCCGTGTGGCCAAGTGGGAGGTGGGGAGGGGGGCATCAACCGCCTCTGGGCAGGGTGGGACCCGCTCAACTCCGTGAGTTGGCTACGCAGTTGCAGTTCCGCCAACATAACTACTGTTCAAAAATATTTTGAGAGGCCGTCTTCCTGTTTGTGGATGCCTGACGTACGCTCTTCGAAAATTGCCGCTCCCGACGCCGCATGCGTCTTACGGCCGGGGAATCTCGGGCAGGCAGGCAGTGGACGCGGCGGCTGCGTGGAGGGCACGGGGCCGAGACCGCCCCCTTGCGTTGGGCAAGGAGGGGCCCAAAATAAGTGGATTAAAATCGGTCACGTGCCTGCCTCTCTCTCTCCCTCTCTCTCTCTCTCTCTCTCTCTCTCTCTCTCTCTCTCTCTCTCTCTCTCTCTCTCCTCCTCTCTCCTCTCCTCCCCTCCTCTCTCTCTCTCTCTCTCTCTCTCTCTCTCTATCTCTCTCTCTCTCTATCTCTCTCTCTGTGTGTGTGTGTGTGTGTGCGCGTGTGCTGATTGCAGGGGCATAGCCGCGCCGGGCCTTCAGCCAATTACAATCTCACTTGGCGTCTCCTTTTTGCGTCCCTCTCCGTGTCCCACCGGGCCACACCGCCGCCCGCCGCCGCCCGTTCGAAGGGCATTATTCCAATTGAATCCGACAGTTGGCCTTTATTGTGTTCGGCCAATAATTTTGCAGCCGGTGATTGCCGGTAGGGAATCCGTTCGGTGGTGTGACTAGCGCGAGGGGGAGGGGGGGGGGGGGGTGCAGCGGCACGGCACCGCACGGCCACATGGGCTGCGAGGCCGCAATCCCACGGTAAAGTTGCTTCCCCGCCCCCTTTGAGACCCCCGACACACCACCGCCATCGGCCTGGGGAAGGGGGGGGGGAGCAAGGTTTTCATTAATTGGAAGCGTTCATCGGTGCCGGCGAACGGAAAGTGCAAACCGCCACGTCACCCGAAATAGGATCCTGAAATTTACAAACCAATAAGCGACCGTTCGGGGGAAGCCGGCGCCGCCGCCAGCACACGAGCATAGCAGACTGTGTGTGTGTCTGTGTGTGCGCGCTGTAGTGAGTGTGTGCACGTATAAATGTATGGAAATGTGTGTCGGTGAGTGAGCGTATGTGTGCGTGAATTCAAATGTTCCCGCCCGGTCGGTCGCTCTCGTTGTACTTATGAAGAAAACGGGGGGAGGCGGCGGCGCGGCGCTCGGCGAGCGGCGGCTCTTTTATTATTTAAATCGTTCCCCATTTTTAATTATTTCAATTAAAACGCGCCGCGGTTGAAACGGCAACTGACAAGGGCGAGGTCATCGTTTCCCGCTAAACACGCCCGGCTCCATTCCCTTGCGTTTACACAGCCCCCATGTTGTTTTTTTTTGTCGTTGTTGTTTTTTTATATTTTATTATTTACTATTTTTTTCGCGCCAGAAACCCAACGGCATCGGGAGGGCGTGCGGTGTTTACGTTATACACCGTCCACCGCAAAGCATATTCAATCAGGGTGCGGGCACGGCCGGGGCTCGGCGGCGAGGGTCTGCCCAGCGCCTCATGCAGAATTCGTCATTCAACCAATTTTCTTCGGATCAGAGGTGAGATTACCGTCAGCCCAGCCGCGCGTGAGCACGTGGCGCTCTCTCTCTCTCTCTCTCTCTCTCTTCTCTCTCTCTCTCTCCTCTCTCTCTCTCTCTCTCTCTCACACACACACACACACACTCACATATGCACGCACACACGCGCAGGAATACCACTGCCAGTGCGGCAGGCAGTGTGGTGGCGGCAGGCTGCCCGCAGCTGTCGGGATGTAGGCTGAGCCGCCAGTCTGACACATGTCGAGCGCTATGATGCCCCCCCCCCCTACTGCCGCTCGCTCGGCCAAGCACCCCCGCCCCCTTCCGGTACCGATGGATGCACAGTCCCATCCAAAAGTGCGCTCGCTCCGTGTGGTGCTCTGTTCCCACACGCAAACGAGTTGATTCCGAAGCGCGCTTGGTCGCTCTGTTTCTCTTTCACGGGCGCTCCATGAGTGCGAGAGAGACAGTCGGAATCAGTCTGCGGCCAGCGAGGATGATTATGACGGCACAAGGTGTCAGACTTGTCCCGGAAAACGGGTTCCGGAAGACCCCGCAGCCATGAACACGCACACACACACAGACACACATTTCCCTCAGCTCAAGGTCCCGCTGCCCGCGGCGACGCCGGGCGACGCCGGGCGACGCCGGGCGACGCCCCGCACTACTCCCGTCCCCTCCGACTGGCGCGAAACTCCATGATTATTTGGCGAGTTATGAGCGATTGTCCCCGCGAGGCGAGGCGCGCACGACGCACGCGCACGACGCACGCGCGCCACTTTCAAACAAATTCGCGTTTTCCGTTGCCGCCGTGCCGCCGGGCCGTCCTTTCAGCGCGTTCCGGCGAACGTGTCTGTCGTCCCCAAACGAATCTCAACGCACACATTCGCGCCGGAAAAAAAGGAAAGAAAGAAGAGAAACGGGACAGAAAAAAAGGGGCATGAAGGGCTGCTGCAGGAGTATGACAGGCGCGTCCCACTTGTATTGGCCCTTTTCAAGATTCAATAAAAGCGGCGGCACGTCACGCGCTAAATGTATTCGTGGCGCAGCACCGCGTCAAGGCCCTGCCCGCCCTGCCCGTGTGGCTTAAGCCGATTCAGCGGGGCGGGGCCCGGCCAAGCGGGGCCCACAGCGCGCGGCCTGGCGCGGCCCGGCGCGGCCCAGGATGCTGACAAGCCTTTGCTTGGTCAGTGGTGCCGTCTGCCTCGCAGGCGGCGCACGTCGAAGCCCGAGGTCCCGGGTTCGAAAGCCACGCCAAGCGCTTTTTCTTTTTTTTACGGTGGCTGGAATGGCCGGCGGCATTGTCCCAGCGCGGCCGTGTCAGACGTAATGGACCCAATTAAGGGTGGCGACGTTTGGACGAAAACACTGGCCGGCCGGCAAAGCGGGGCGGAAGCCAATAACGATGACTGGAAGAGGGAGAGAGAGAGAGAGAGAGAGAGAGAGAGAGAGAGAGAGAGAGGAGAGAGAGAGAGAGAGAGAAGGGAAAAGTGCTGAGCGGGCAGGATGGGGGATATACATTGTAAGGCGGAACCTTATTACCGACAGCCTGGCGAGCGCCTTCCCCAGTGATGGACCTCCGGCAAGACTCCACACTCCAGCCAGACTCCAGAAAAACTTGAGCAGAAACTTCAACTTGTCCCCCAGCAAGACCTCAGCAAAATTTTCAACCGTCTCCGGGCAAGTGTTCAGCTACCAGCCACCTGAAGGGACTCCAGCGATGCCTGTGCAACGCCCAATTACCCGCTCCATCCGACTGGCTCCGACTTCTCGCGCGGTACCCAACAGTTCGGGCCACTGTCCGCTCACCGCCTCGAGCCCTCGCCCCACTCAATGGAGACTCCAGCGAGTGTCTGTAGCAAGAGGCGGCCCAAATCACCCCGCCCAGTCGACTGGCTGCGCTTGCTCGGCGCGGGTAACGAACAGTGAGTGGCTCCTGTCCGGCCTCAACCCCGGCCTCGGCCCCGGCCCCCGTAATGGTGATATCCGTGTGCGGCTGGCGGCAGGCCCTCCAGGCTCCAGACCCCCCGCCCCGATGGTGCCAGGGGGCACCAGGGGCTGCTGCTGCTGCCTTGCGGGTCTGGCCGGCCGGCCGAGGCCCCGGCCACCACCTGGCCGCCCTTTGACGGCCCCGCTCCTCAGGGACCTCGGCCCGCCTCGGCCGTGCCGACACCGCAAAAGGAGGGCCAACAACCGCGGAGCACACCCGCAAAATTTGTTTCTCGAACCCGCACAATCCACTTGCAGCCGCTCAAGAAACCACGTGTCTGGAAACAGCGAGCCGTAGTCCAGCTAGGCCGCGAAATTTTAGTCGGCGGGAATTTTCCCGCAGGGAAATCTGCTTTCGGAGGGCGGGGTGTTTGAATCGCGGTAGGCCGAGCAGGCCGAGCGGGCTCGACGTCGACTCTGCTTCCCCATCGGACCGCCACCGCCTCCTCCGCCGACGCCGCCCCCGCCCCGGAGGGCCTTGGGGCCGTGGGGCCCAGGGCACAGTGTGCCAGGCAGGCACGCGGGGCTCCCTCCGCCGGGCTCTGTGATGCGGTGGTGCAGAGTGGGGTCGTCTTGGGAATATTGCGTATGGGGAGGGCAGCGGAGGCGCGTATGGGGCCGTAAGCAGGCCGTAGGCAGGCTGTAGGCAGGCTGTAGGCAGGCTGTAGGCAGGCTGTAGGCAGGCTGTAGGCAGGCTGTAGGCAGGCTGTAGGCAGGCTGTAGGCAGGCTGTAGGCAGGCTGTAGGCAGGCTGTAGGCAGGCCGTAGGCAGGGGAGCGGCCCGTCGGGGAAACGCCGGGGCACGGGGCCTCCCGGCGGTGTGCACTGTCCTCATAGCGAGCTCTGAGAGTAACGAACACCAGCGGTGGCGGCAGGCACGCCCAGGGCACGCCAGCACAGCCCCGGGCCACTCCCTCCTCGCCCTCCGCACAGAGACCACGAAAGCATTTTTACCAGGCACCGTGTTTCCTCTTATCGGCGTAGCCAGAGAGCAAGACTTGTGTTTTCTGACAGCGACGACTTTGGGAGCGGAACGGAGTGTGCACGGGCCGCTTCTGTGTTGTGATTGTGTGTGTGTGTGCGCGTGCGTTTGTGCGACGCCGCGTGCCACGCCACAACAGCAGGGCTCGAGCAAACACGAGTCCTTTCCGCTACACCGGGCAGAAACAAAAAGCCTATCGCCGAAATGCGGCCCCGAATCCACCGAAAACGGAATCCGCCGCATTGTCAACACACACACACACACACACACACACACACACACACACACACACAACACACACACACACACACACACACACACACACACACACACACACACACACACACAGGCTCTGTCCGAGCTGGAATGCGAAATGCCACTCAACCTTGGTTGGGCTGGCTTCGCGTCCCCCCCCCCTCTCTCTCTCTTCCTCCGGGGATCCCTTGGCCGTGGCGTCAAAGGACGCGAAGGACACCGTCCGCCCTGAAAGGCTGAAAGCTCGGCCGTAAGCGAGGGCCATTATCAAAACCGGCATTACCACGGCTTTAAAAGGGCGCTATAAAAATCGATGCCCATCCGGCAGCCCTGGCTGTCCCGTCTCTTGAATGGCCCCGCCCTGGCTGCCTGGCTGCCCGCCTGCCTGCCTGGCCGTCTGAAAGGCTTGTTGGCAGGGATTGCGGCTTGAGCAGGGGCGAACGGAGCGGCGGCTTTCACAGGTAGAGCGGCCCCATTGTGCGGGGCGGTGCAGATGCAGTCAGGATGACGTCAGGATGAGCCGATGGAGCGACGAGGCAACCAGGGATGCTTTCGGCAACGCGGCGAGGGAGCCAACACACCGACAATTGTTGTCATTTACGGGTGTCTGTGACTATGATCGAAAATGTTGACTTGAAAACCCCCAGCCGCGAGCCGAACGCGTTGACCGTGGAGGACAAGGGGGTGTTCTTACTACTCAAATCATTTTCACACACGTCGGCGGGCGTCACGGACTTAGTGGCGTTCCACATTTCGCGACCTCATGTTTTCGGCATGTGAGGTCACACCCGTGCGACAGGAATGTGACGGTATGGAGCTCCATCATGAGTGCGACAGTGGAAGCTTATATATCAGTGCAGGCGCTCGTCGCGGAGTGCTGGCTGAGCTGGCTGCGGCAATAAGACGTTGGCCTCGCTCTCGGCTCACTGGGCGCGCATGTGGAGCAGCGGACCGAAGAACGCCTCGAAGAACGCCGCCGGAATATTGGGAAGCTTCTCGAACAACACCGCCCCGGTGAACAGCCAGAATGCCGTGTGCGACGCAACAATGCAGTGAGGTGCAGTGCAGCGGGGACACAGTGGGCCAGAAGACCGGCGGAGGCGGCCAAAACTTTGAAAGGCGTTTTGAGCTACGGATCGAGACACGCGACAAAGTCATCACTGCGCGCGGGAAGCATCACCCGAAGAACACGCCCTTCCCGTACCCGAGGCCGCCATTTTGCCGATTTGCACCGCTGATGCCGCTGTGTGGCTCCAGGGGGCGCAAAGGGTCTAACGAGGTGGGCACACCCGGAGAACCTGGAGAACCTGGAGAGCACCTGGCGTAGCAGGAGAAGCAGGCCAGGCTGATTGGTATGTGGGAGGAGAGGCGCGGCACTCTTCATTTGTTTCACGTCCTCCCTGGCGGCGCCTCCAGCAGAGTTACACACACACACACACACACACACACACACCAGAGACAGAGAGAGAGAGAGAGAGAGAGAGAGAGAGAGAGAGAGAGAGAGAGAGAGAGAGAGAGAGGGGGGAGGGAGAGAGAGAGAGAGAAGAGAGAGAGAGAGAGAGAGAAGAGAGAGAGAGAGGGAGAGAGAGTGTCCACGTACACCATGAGGAAGGAAGCCCTCTCACCTTCCCTAACAAAAATCAGAATCCAAAAGAGCAAAAGAACGGGGCGCAAGAACTCTGACGGTATCACGCCGTTGTTGGAGGTGAGGGAGCGAGGATGCTTCTCGCTTCGCAAGGCCCACAAAGGCTGCAGGAGCGAGAGAGGGAGAGAAACAGAGAGAGCAAAATGTGGGCAGGTGCTTTGTTTCGGAATGATTTCGTTTCCTCCCGTTCCGTTTTTGCCCGCCTCGCTTTGATGACTTGTTGCGGGCCTCGCCGGCACCGCCATTGATCTCCTGTCCTGCAGAAGAACATCATCCGCTTCGAAAGGTGGCGGCACGGACTTCCGCTTCCATTTCCCGTTTTCCTTCTCCTTTCTACCCCCCTTCTTTTTCTTTTTTAAACCGCAGCCGACCTTCCGAGCCCTCTCCGACCCCGCCGTGGCCCCGCTCCGCCGCTCCCGCCGCCGCCGTTCACAAATCACAAGGAAGATATCCCCGGCTTCGGGTTTCCTGTGCGGAGGTGTCGGCCTTGCCGCCGCCTCGCCACGCCGGGCCGCCAAGTCCTTTAATCTGATTCCGATGCTATTACGGGGCGAGGCAGCGAGGCGGCGGGCCGGCCCTCGAGACGGCCGAGGAAGCCCGAAGGCCGCGGCCGCGAGGTGCTGGAAGGGCGGGGCGACGCCGTGGCCATGCTAGGTGCGGCGGACGACCCGCGCCGTCACACAGTGGGCCAGAAGACCGGTGCAGGCGGACAAAACTCTAGACGCGTTTTGAGCTCCAGAGTCGCTAATTGGGACTCGGACCGAACGTGTGACCCCATCAATAGATTGCTCTCCGACCGAGGAATCCATTGGTGGGGTCTCACGTCCCATTTGAGTTCTGATTGGTGACTCTGAAGCTCAAAACGCGTCCCGAATTTTTGCCGCCCCCACCGGTCGTCTGGCCCACTGTACGTCACCGCCGCCAAGCCGCCGCCACTCCCTCGCCGCGACGGCAGCAGGGCCTCGGGGGCCTTGACATGCACCGCGACGACCGCGACGTCGGGGACGTCCGGAACACGACGGCAATTATCTCGGCGGCCACTCGCGGTGTCGGGTAGCACCCGCGGGTACAGCCTAATCTGCTTTTCGAGGTTCGCGCTCTCGCCGGTCGCGATCGGTCGCCCTCCCGCGTGAGGTGGGGGCGGCGGGGGGCGGCGGGGGACGAGGGCGGCAGCCTTCATTATGCGACGGGGAGGAAATTAGTTTGCCGAAAAGCGAACTTCCCTTCGCTCGTTCTCTTGGCAAGCCCGGGTCTGCTTGCGAGCGCGGCGGGCCCGGCGCGGCGCGCGTTTCCTGATTTCTCTTGATCTCACCCCCCGTCCCCCCCCCCCTCTCTGTCCCTCCCTCTCGTTCCCCCGTGCCCCCAGTCGGCCCGTTTAGATGGCACTCGAAGAACAAACAGGCTGCATAAAGCTGCAGACGCTTGATTAGCCTAGCCGGCTCGCAGCGCCGCCACGCTACACCACTCGTCTTAGCCCACTCACCAAACTTCTCCCCCCCCTCCCCCCTCCCAACCCGATACCACCCTTATTTTCTTAATGTCCCCATTTTCTACATTTATGACGTCCTTCAAACCCCACTTCCGCGCTGACCCCCTTTACCTCCGTCCATTTCCAAAGACCTCCCCTCCCCCCACGCGGCGCCGCTCCGCGCCCCCCGATAGCCATTAGTTTGATGAAACGGCGTCATAATTACTTCCTCCTATAATAACAATCGAATCTGATTTAAACTTCGCTACAAGGAGAGCTAAATTTCGCGTAGCTAAAGTGCGCGCGCGGCCCGCCCCGCCGCCGCCCGCCGTCGGGGACGAAATGAGAGCTCGGCCGGCCGGCGTTATTGGCAAGCCCGACGACGCTTTTGAAAGCGTTACGCTTCTTTTCACTTCCAAGGGAATTCAAATAAAATATGGCTGCGCCTCGATATTCGATACGGGACACACTCACACACGCGCAACACAACACGACGCTATACCTTCTCTTTCCGTCTTTCCCTCTCTCTCTCTCTCTCTCTCTCTCTCTCTCTCTCTCTCTCTCTCTGGTTATTTCTTGTTTTTGCAGGAATGCCAGGTATTAGCCAGCCAGGCGAGCACATCGCCTCGGACGGAGCAGATCCCCCCCCCTTCTTTTCTGCTCGCATAAAGAAAGGATGAGACGGAATCCAGGCGGCGACGGGGGGACCTCACCCCGGCCCGCTCCACCCCGCCCCACCACACCCCAACCCGCCACGCCCCACCCCACCATGCCGTAAACCGCAGCAGGAAGAATGACAACAATTTTGAGGCGTCAAGGGAGGAAGGACGAGGCGGCCCGCGACGGCGCCGACCGTCCCCGTTCCCGTCAAATTCCGTTCAACACGGCTGTATTTCGCGGCCCAACTACTGCTGCCTTTCCCAGAAGCACCCAGAGAAAGAAATCCATTCGCAAGAAAATGAAATTAAAGTGGACGTGAGATATGGCGCGGGTGTGAACGCCGACGCCGTGGGCGGCATGCGCCACTGGGGGTGGACCCAGGAAGGGTTGCGGGGTGGGGCGCGCGCGTGGAGGCAACACCGGGCAACACAATTGGGTTCCAGCAGCCTGCTGTGGGAGAGAGAGGGTTGTGCGGTCCAGGGCAAGACGCACAAGGGAGGGGGGGAGGGGAGGGACTGAGTGGGTTATTGGTTGATTCCTCCACTCGGACACCACCATGCCCCGGCACAGTCGGGAACCCGCATGGTTGGGATGGACCACCCCGCCGCCTCGCCTAGTCTCCCCAGTGCACGGTCCGCCGCAGACTCCCCGGACTCTCGGCCCTGGCGGCCCAACCCCTTCGACAAACTCCGGGCCGCGGCAGCCAAGGCCCTCGTTTTTAACGTTGTTTACGAATTTGGACGGCCTTCGGACGGCGGCCGAGCTGTAGGGCCACAGGCGGGGGCCGGGCCTCGGCAAGCCTGCCCCGCAGTGCCCCGCCTCCCTCCCACTCGGCCACGCAAGGCCTCAGTGTGTCCTTTCCATTAGCGGCCCGGAACGCCGGGACGATTCCCCTGGAGGCTGATTCCGAGCGGTGCTTTCGTCACCCTGTCCCCCTCGCACCCATGGCGCCCCGTGGAAGCGCGAGAGGGACGAGGCGACGAAAGCACCGTTCGCAACCAGCCCACCGACTCCGGCTCCCGGCCTCTCGAGGCGGCCCGCCGCGGCCCGCGCACAATCACTGGAATCAATTAGCATAGTGAGGGGCAAACTTGGCAGCGGCGGCTTTGGCCGTTCTTTGGAGGGGAAGTGCAGGCAGACGCCTATGGTTTTTAACTGTAATTTTCATCTCGGGTCGCAGGAAGGGTGCGCCCTTGCCTCGCGTGTCCCAGTAACGACGTGAAGTGCTTGCAGGGTGACTGGTTCACTCACTCTCCTAAATTCCATCCACCTTCATCGAATCTGTCAAGCCTTGACGCGAGGTGGCACAATGCTCGGCTTGGCGAGTCGATGTTTGGATGGCCCTGGATATCGAACGCATCCTCGTTGCCCCTGTCCCTCATCGCGTGCCCAGCGACCGCCAGCGGCGGCCAGCGACACCCGCAACTAGCCCACTGCTCGCCCGCCTCGTATGCACGCCGACCGGGTTTGAGGCCATCCCACCAGCGTAGGGCAAATAACACTGCCAGAACCGGCCAAGGATAATTTCTGGGTGGCTTTCCAAGCTGAGCTCCTCTCCGTTTCGTGGATAGATTGTGAAGGGTATCTATCAAACATGGGTTGAGGTAAGGCTTAAGTTGTCATCGGTCCCAGTAGTGTCAGTAGTATGGGAGCCGCTAAGTCACAGTGCGCCATTTTGGATCCCCCTCGTCGCGAGTAGCCAGCCCACTTCCTACCGTCACCTGACCTTAGTGTCCATCATCTTGAGAGGCGGACCGAGCTGGCCGTGGTTCCTGGATGGTCCCCATAGCGTGCTCCCAGCCGGCCCCCCATAACGCGGCAGCCCGTTTCCGTGTGTGCAGAAGGTCACGCTTAACGCGCGGGGTCCGGCCCGGGGTCCGGCCCGGGGTCCGGCCCAGGGTCTGGCCCGGGGTCCGGCCCGGGTCAGGCAGTTTCGTTTGCTGTCCTGACGTATCATTAAAATGCGATCAGAGCGCGCTGCTCCGCGCCGCCACCCCCGCCACTTGGAGATCGATCCCACCTCTGTGACTGCACCGTAAATCAAGGGTGCGCTGCGCGCGCTGCGTCCGGCTGGTCTTCGATTGGGTGCCGCCAGGAAACGCCCCGTAACTTGGTCACTTTCCCAAGGTAACGAGTACCAATGGCTCCCTCGTTCCAAGGCCAACAAACCAGTCCGATTCGAGCCTCTCTTTTTGAGGCTGCAGAGGTTAAAATGAACGTGTTCAATGTTGGTCCGGACGAACTCTAGCTAGCGGCCAGCGCAACTCGGTGGACAATCCCGCCGCCGTGGCGTGCAGTGGTGCGTTGGAGTGGGCTCTGACAAGGATGCAGCAGAAGTGCATCCACCAAGAGAAGGACTTCCTGAAGAGCTACAGCCCCTCCAGAGCTCGTGCCTTCATCTCAACTGGTACACTGTTCCACCTCACTGACAAACAATCCGGGGGAAACTGTTGAGTTGGAGAGATTTGAACCCAGAGGCTCAGACATGGGAAACCGTGACACTGCCGACAGGGCTACGGCGACTGCAATGCGGGCGCGCGCGTCTTCTTGCCCAATTGAGAATGCGGCGTGTTTTGGAACGGACCATTCACCGCTCGATACACTACACTGCGACATGCTTCACATGCAAATCGGCGACCGCGCACACAGCCTGCCTACGCCCACCCCACCGCAAGTAACACCCCCCCCCCTTTCCGCCCTCCGGCACCCCAAGTTGCCGACGCGTTTCCGACAAACACCGGATCGGTTTCCGACACAGCCGCACGGCGCAACCCTGGCGCAGCCCGCGCGCGCAAAACAGGGCGGGTGCCGCCGAAAAGCAACTCGCTCACAACATTCTGACCAATTAGCGCCGTGTTCTAGTTGCACCCCCCCCCCCCCCGAGGTAAATATTTGGAGCGGCATACACACGCCAGATCGCTGGGGAGCGCTTCAAACAGGCGTAAAGTAGAGATAGGCATCAGGAACGGCGTGCGTTTGGCCGCGTGCCGTGAAAATGATTATGATCGACTCGCCCCGAATGAGCCAACAAAGCCCCATGCGTTGTAAATGCCTCCCGATTTCATCTCCCGCGTCCATTATAAAAATCGCAAAAAAACGTCATTTTATTTATTTTTCTCAAAACAATTAAGATTTAGAAAAGGTAACTTTCTTCTTGCATTACGCATCAGATTTTCCAGTTCTGTAGAAAAAAGGTTTCTCGGCAACGTTTTTAAACAAAAATATTTTTGGTCCGTATTCCTTTTATAATAATTGATTTGTTTCAAAATTTCGACATTTAAAGCACAACAAAGTGATGAAGACTACCGTTTCCATGTGCTCTCCACTTGCCACTGACGCACCAAGGCAGGGCCAGTAGACCGGTGGAGGCGGACTCAACTCGAGACGCGTTTTGAGCTCCAGAGTCGCTAAACAGGAGAGCAATCCGTTGGTGGGGTCACACGTCCGGTTCGAGTCCCATTTAGTAACTCTGGAGCTGAAAGCGCGTTCTGAGTTTTGTCTACCTCCGCACCGGTCTTCTGGCCCTTTGTGCACAGCCAAGGCGCAGCCTCGCCCTGGACATTACCTGGAACAAGAAGAAAAACATCGGTTAGCCAGCAGCTGCAGCAACATCGCCGACGCAAAGAAAAGCCCCGTCCAATACGAGCGAGCAAACTCCGCCTCCGCCAGCCGTATCGGCTCGCGGGACTGCAGGACTGCAGGCGGGCCAGGCGGATGCCCAAGTTTGCGGTTATACGAAAACATCTCCAAAAGTTGGCCGCATCGTCATAGCGTCGCTTGCAACAGAGCGGGGCATGCATGCCACTCCACTGCACCAAACAAAGTGATTCGCTTGGAACGCGACGAGGGCAGGCAAGCCTTCCGATTGCAGAGACTTGAACGAGCCCACAGTGAATCATCGATCTCCAGGGAATATCAGCCAGTTCCCAGGAGAATCTTCCGGGATGCCCTCCCACCATGAGATGGTTTTACCGTGCCAGCTTTGACGTTCCCCGTAGGCCAATTTGTAATGCCCTGTGTGTCTGCGCGGGTGGACTCGGCGGGCCCCTCGGCCAAACTTAGCGCGCCGTGTTCACAATGGCGATTGACCTACATACGACTGACAAGGGACGTGGCTAAACATACGCCGAGACGCCACGTCGAGACGCAGTGGTGGCCGTCTGTCTGTCTGTCTGTCTGTCTGTCTGTCTGTCTGTCAGTCCGTTTGTCGGTCTGCAATGTCTGCATGTCAGCCAGACGTACCGAAAGGAGTAAAGTTTACCACAAGCGGTACTGCGTGGTTCGCTGCGAGCAAAGCGGCCCCAGGGGGCCGACTCCGGCACTGCCAAACCGTTCCACCCACTGCAAGGGGCCGCTTTTATCGTCTGCTTCAATGGGTCATGAGCGAAAATTTGGCCGTCCGTTCGGCTAGCAAAGTTTGCCCCCCTTTTTGTTCCGTTGACGTCGCTTTGCTGCGTGTTTGGCCGACCGGTGCAGGCACCGCACTTGGCCCTGACCAAAACACACGCTCTCTCTCACACGCACACACACACACAACACACACACACACACACACACACACACACACACACACGCACACGCACGATCGCACACACTCCAGTTCGATACAATGTGGATCGAGCGAACCATGAAGCGCTCCGGCTGAGACAGCGACCACCAGGGCGGGTGGGCTGGTGGGTGGGAATGGCGAAGTTGCCTCTCGTTAGGGTCCGTGGAGGGGAAAGGGGGAGGGGGACTAGGGTGCACTTCGCAATGAAGGGCCCACCCCGCTAACAGGCCAACAACACGGCGATCACGTGTGATTGATAAGAGTTGCATGGCCACAAACACGAGTGCAATGGATTTGCTGTGAGGATAAAGCAAGATCCCCCACTGAGAAAACCTTACAAACTAGGCCTTAAAGCAGATTGTTGTAACAAAGTATTTTGAGCATACATAAGCTTACAAAGAAAATACTTTGTAATTAACGAACTTTTTCTTCGTATAACAAAGTAAATTATTTTGTATTGAGTATGCTCAAAATATATACTTCCTAAGTATAAAAAGTATACTTCCTAAGGTTTTAAGCGTGCCCCTTGAACCTGCCAACGCCTACCGCCGCGACCTGCCGGCAAATGTTTTTCCCGTGCAACCCGAGCGACGCCTCTAGGTGCGGAGGCCCGCCGAAGGGACTACTTAAAGGGCCGAAAGAAGCCGAGAGCGCCCCGAAGCCGGCCGGAAATGGTCGGAAAAGGAAACGCAGCGCCTTTTGTTGTTTCCGCTTCCCCTTTGACTGGCCTCATTGCCCCGGGAGGAGCAGACGTCGCTAGTGTTGTCACGGACCTTTGTCTCACTGCCACTCGAGGCCGGAAAGAAACAACGAATGGAAAGGAGCCGAAAAAAAAGGGGGTGGGAGGAACAGCAAACAAGATGGCCGCCGCCTGGGTACCAACTATCAGATAAAAGTAGAACAAGTGAGCGACAAAAAAAGTTTTGCTCTTAATTAAGGACTCCGACTCGGACTGACGAAATCCTTCATCATCCCTCCGCGCTGCTGATATGAGAGGGCACAGCAGCAAGAGGGTTAGGCTCCTCTCTCTGATATCGCTGCGAAGGGCGGTGCGAAAACAAAGGTTCGTCGAGGGTTTGTGAGTAAAGGGGAAACGGTTGCCGGACAAAAGCCCCCCCGATGGAGACAAAGGGGCAAACGGAGGCGGCAGAGAGCAGCACGACGGCCGAACAAAAAGAGGGCGCCAAAAAGAGGACATTGCGACGAGAACGAATGCGAGAGAAGAAAACTGTAAAGCACTTATCAAAATATCTCACTTCCTGGCTGTACGGCCCGCCGCCCCCGCCTCGCAGCGCCTTTCAGAGCGCCCACCCCACCACGCCGCGCCCCGCCACGCCCCGCCACGCCCCGCCACGCCCCGCCACGCCCCCGATAAAAGTTTGCCGTCGTTTCAATTCTATCGATGGCCAATTTATGGCCGTCCAGTGGCCAGCACACGCGTGACTGTATCATAAATGTTTTCTTCTCGGCGTGGGGTCGGGGCCGAGGCCATGGCGGGGCCGGGCAGGGGAAGGGGGCGGCGCCCGGGTCGTCGGGGTGGCGGGGAACGACTACCTGATTGCCAATTCGGCCCCAATATTCATCGCGAGCAGTAAAAAGTCATCGCCACGCCCGTGACGTCGCGGAGGCGCGGATCGACACTTTACGCCTCGCCGCGGCCCTCGGGTACGCAAATTAGCTGCAGGACCTGGCCGGTGCTTGCCTGGCTCGTCTGGTCCGCTCGGCCGCGTGTGTTCCGATGACAATCAGTCGATGACCCACGGGCTGTATTTCGTTATGGCTTGTTGTTGTCGAACAGGGCGGAGCGGCAGGCGTGTTCCGAACGGTACTTTCTCCGTCGCCCTCACGCGGTGCGTGCCGCACGGGAGCGAGAGAGGCAGGGCTCCGTTCGGACTCAGCCTGCAGCAGGGGCCGCGCCGCTCGCGTGATCCGACAAAATGCTAAATTTATGTACACTGTTCACAGAAAGCCCCCGTGTCATAAATAAGGCGATAAAGGCGAGGCCGGAACGGCCTGCTGGAATGTCGCGCTGGTTCCGCGCAGGACCCTCGGCGGGGGCTTGGACCTTCGCTCCCTCCTCACCCGGGTTCGATTCCCGCCGGTGCCCAGTCTCATTTTCAGCCGCAGGCTTTCTGAAACATTTTGCTATAAACCACGCCCTCCGACTCTCGCCCTGTTCCCTCACAGACACAATTACCATTTTTACTGTCGTTCAAAATTGAGGGAGCGGGTTCGAGGCGGCCAGCTTCACGGCGCTTTACTGCTACTCGGCCTGCCTGGGTTGCCCGGGCGGCAATAACCCAATGCGCATCACCGAATTTCCGCCGGCCAAACTGCGCTGGGGGGGGGGGGGGGGGGCAGCGGCCCTACACGCATAATTGATCGACATGCGGCCCCAAAGGACCCCGCCATGAGACCGCCGCGCACGCCAGCGAGCGACCTTCGCTGGAGAGGGCGGGCGGACGGACAGACTCGCTGGCAGACAGACGGACAGGCCGCCATGAGACGGGCAGACAGAACACATCGGCAATTACGAAACTAATCCTGTCAGTTGAGCAACACTGGCAATCTAAAGCAGCGGTGTCTCAGCTGGGCCTGGCGACGTCATCCTCCCTCCTCCTTGCGGTGCCCCCGCCCCTACACTGCCCCCGCCCCTACACTGCCTCCGAGGAGCGCCCAAAGCGGGGTGAACCAATAATTAAAACTGCATAGGCGCCCTTCCGGGCTGAGCCACGCTGGGCCCGGCTGGGGCCTTCTGCAGAACGGGGTGGTCAGCGCCGTGGTCGGTTCGAAGCACTCCCTCGCCGCGCCCCGCCACGCCACGCCCCGCCCCGCCACGCCCCGCCACGCCACGCCACGCCACGCCACGCCACGCCCCGCCTCCATTCCTCATCTTCTCTCCTCCTCTCCCTCTCCAGCGACTGATTACTCTCCGAATTAATTTACCAAATAATCCTCCTCTCAAAGCATTTCCATTTTTGTCTTGAAAAAAATTCAAGAGGAGTTTGTGTCTTGTTTTTGTGTTTAAATTTAATTTACGTTACCACGAGGCTTATTGTTGGGTTTTTGATTCTTAAAAGTTTGAGTCATGATGGCGGGAGATTTTAAAAGTTCTTATCGTTACTGGCGGTGCGCTTTCATCGCAGCAGCCTACCGCCTCATCTGGACCGTGCTTGCAAACCTGAGAGTCGTTTTTTCATCGCTGTCTCTCTCGCATCTATACGGGAAGCGAGTGAGAGGGACAGACTCTCAGTCTGCTGGCGGAGGAACGCGGGGTTCCTCCTGGAAGTTGCACCAACTCGTCAATAATTGGCAACTGTGTCTTTGGAGCGACGACTGCGCCGGTCAGGCAGCCTTCCAGTGCCGTCCCAAGCGGGGCGACGCGGGGCGACGCGGGGCGAAGGGGACGCGGACGACGACTGAATGAGAGTTGACGGTTTCCCGGCGATAATCAGCGACTGATCAAATGCAGAGGGGATTGACCTCCAGCCACTGCCCGCGGGTTTTAGGCAGGTACACCCAAGAAAAAGGTAGTAAGTTAAGCCGATGATGATAAAGGGAAAACCCTGCATCGTCTCGCAGACCCCCGCGGGGGCCCCGCGGCGACTTTCTTCCGCGAGTGGCTACGCCAACGGAAGGAAAGACAAGGCAAGGACAAAAAAAGTAAGAAGAAAAGGAAGCAGACAAGGCACACAAATAACGCGACAAAGCAAAACCGGGACGGCGAGGAGGAATCGTGTCGTGGTTGCATGGCTGGCTGGCTGGCTGCTGCGGCCCGCTGCCACGCCGCCACGCCCTCGCGGTGACCTTGGCGGGGCGCCTCGGCCGCGCGTCGCCGGACCAAAAAGCGGACCAGGGAGAAAAACAAGCGGCAACGCGGTATTCGAACCCACCGCCGCGGAGCGAATCCGCTCTCAAGTTAGTTGGCAGCAGCGCTCTGGAAGGGGCGAGGGCGAGGGGCAGGGCCAGGCAGGGTGCGGACGCTGGGCGACCCAGCATGGGGCCCACACACACACACACACTCCATCTCACTCGCACACTGTGCGGTGGCGGGCGGGCGGCTAAATTGAATCTAATGGACAAGTTAGGGACGCCGCGCCGCGTCCACGTGGGGGCCACGTGCCGGCCGTGCCGGCCGCAGCGCCACCTGTCCGTCTCTCTCGCCCCTGCGACCCTCTCGCTCGCACAGCTCCCTCCTTTCCAAACATTCCGCGTGCCGTTTTTCATCCGTTCCGAGCTTCAAAAAGAGCCTCAAAATAAATAGCTGGCGGCACGCGACTCTTCTTGTCACTTGACACAGCCGGAGAGGGTGCCGGAGAAAGATGCAGATCCGACGGGGAGGGGGGGGGAGGCAAACCCGACAGCGTCCTTCCGTGTACCGGCTCCATCCCGCTGTCCTTGAGCCACGAGTCTCGCAGACGACGGACTTGGAGGGGGGGATGATCCTTACTGAATTTTCCACTCAATGATTCAGCAAGGCGCGCGTAATCGCCAAATCGGACTCTATGAATGGAGGCGCCGCGCCGAGGCTTCCTGCTGTGCGTCTCGCTGTGCCTCTTGCTGTGCGACGCGTCTTTGGCACTGTAAAGACCGCGCCAAAAGTGAGACAGTCGTACTCTTGCGGCGTGGTGGCCAGAGTCATCGCAACCCGGTCCTCAAGTCAGACACTTTTTTAGGTTGCTCGTTCCTTCGGCAGTGCGGCCTAACCTAACCAACCTAACCAAAAGAAATAAAATACGAGGCAAACGAAAAGGTCAGACAGAAAGTCAACGGCCACAACAGCCGCCAGAGGCGAGGTAATTGATCACAGCGTCGGATATCTTCACCGCGGCTAGCAGCGTCATCCGTCGCCTTTCTCCGGGCGAAGACGGACGGACGAACGGACAGACAGACGGGCGCACAGTGGGCCAGAAGACCGGTGGAGGCGGTGAAAATTCTAGACGCGTTTTGAGCTTCACAGTCACCAACCAGGACTCAAATCGAACGTATGACCCCACCAATGGATATATCGTTCGGAGGGCAATCTATTGACGCCGGGGCCACACGTTCGGTTCGAGTCCCACTTGGCGACTCTGGAGAAAACGCGTCTAGAATTTTTGCCGCCTCCACCGGTCCTCTGGCCCACTGTGGGACGGAGGGACAAAGTAGAGGGATAGCGGACACGCAAATACGGTGTGCTAGGTGACGCGGTGGGGACACACGCTTTCTTATCTTTCTTCTCCTCTTTTTCTGAAATGTATGCCGTAACTACCTAGCATCCCCCTCCCCGCTCCCCGCAGGTTCCCTTCCTTTTCACCCCACCTAAAGAGTCTTCCCAGGCCTCTCTATAGTCTTTGTCAGCCTCTCCAAGTCCTCGGGCAGCCTTCTTTCCCTCTCCTTTCTCTCTCTTTCATCCCTTATTCTGCGCCGCTGGAAAGCTCCCGGAAATTACGCTTGCCACCCCCTCCCCTTTTTTCTCCCGGTGCTCCAGGCTGGAGCCTCCAGCAGGCGATGCTCCGAACGAGTTAACGACTCACATGAGCCAAGCTCCGAGCCACGCTCCACGGCCGCGCTCCGAGCCACGCTCGCGGCCAGATTCGTTTTACATTTTTATATCCTACCTCCCTGCGGCCCGCGGCCCCCCATCATATTCCCTTTTTATGGCGCTCCCTATACAATATCGCGGGTCATCGTGACGTCACGCCGCTGCAGGCTCGCTCTGTCTCTGTCGCACCCACGGCGCGTGCCCAGCGTGCCGTGTGCGTGCGAGAGAGACAGAGCGACGTTCGGGATGAGCTGCCGCTGCCGAACCAGCAGCCACATGGTAATTCGGCAAGGAGCAGCCGAGCGGTGTCTCCGCAGCGGTCCCGCTGCTGCCGGCTGCGGCTTGGGGGAGGGGGGGGAATTGCCCCTCCGTCATGGCGTCTGCCGGGGTTGTTAAAAGGGGGCGCTTGAGACAACCCAACCGCTGCCACCCCCTCAGCCCCACCCCCAGCGTCGGACTAATATTTCAACGAGAAAAACTTTCCATGGGCCTACTGGCGCCCGCTAAAGCCGTGGCTTGGGGAGGGGGGGGGGGCGTTCCAGCAGCCGCAGGAGGGGCGAAAGAGAGCGTGGACGAGAAGTTAAAGGGAAAGCCGTGGCCGGCAGGACTCAATGCACGGAGCGAAGGGAGTACAAGAGGGGCAAGCGACGCGCGAACGCACCCAGACACATGGGCACGTGCGTAGCAGTGGAGCGACGAAGCGCGTGCCGCGCTTTGAGCGCCCTGACGAGCGGGATGCGCCCTTTGAAGGCCTCTCTGCCGTCTCTGTCGTTCTGTCGCGTGCGTGCCGTGCGCCCGGCAAAAAGGGGGGGAGGGGGCGGTTCAGATTCTGGCTTCCGAACGCGAACACACATTCATTCCACCCCATTTGGCCCCGGAATCGAAATACTCTCCATCACACTCGCCCCTACCTCCACCCAGGCGTGTCTCTCTCCCCCCCCCCTCTCGCCCTTCGCATGCACACTCGTCGTTGATTACTCGAAGCGTGTCGCTGCCCCCGTGCTGCCCCCGTGCTGCCCCCGTGCTGCCCCCGTGCTGCCCCCGGGTTCAGAAAATGAAGGAGGAAGTCCGCAGCAGCACCATCCTCTCATCTCAGAGAGACAGCGTGACGAAGCGCTTTTTCGGCGTCGAGTTTGACACGCACGCGCGCACGAGGGCGACTTCCTCGTACGCTGCACGCGTGCGCCGGTGGGGGGGGCATCTCAAGGGGGGAGGCAAGCAAGTATGAAGCGATTCCCACACAAACGGTCCGCGTGTTTGCCCCCAAGATAAACCCCTCTGGCGCCCTTGTGCGGTAGTGTGACGTTACCCTCCCTCCCTCCCTCCCTCCCCCCCCCCCCCCCCGCCAGCCGTTCCGCTCCATGAGCGCCTTACACTCGGCTTGCCCTGCGTGCGCTAAGCACTGTGCGGTGGGGCGGCGGTCGCCGAAATACATATTTGCTTAGAGTTACGGGATTCCATTTAGGAGTACCCGCCCGCCGCCGCCCGGCCCGTCTGGCAGGCGGTTATAGAAAACGAGGGGGTGGGGGAAGGGGTGGCCAAAGTAGGCCAGATCGAGCGGCCAGCGCGGTAAACACACTGGAATAAGGCTCGACGGAACAAACAACAACAACAGAACAAAAAACGCGGCGGTACATGTAGCGACACGTAGCGTGCTGCCGCGTTTCGGCTCGGTGGGGGGGGGGGGCAGACAGGTAGGCACGCCCGCGGCGCAGCTGCGTTTGGGCAGCGCTAAGGCAGCCCTCTTGTCCACTCCACAGCACGCGCGCCCTCGCACACGCGCACCCGCGGACAGACAGGCGCGAACACGCACACACACAGGCACACACACACACACACACACACACACACACACACACACACACACACCTATTATCAATCAATAAGTCAAAGTTTGTCTGCCGAGGGCTGACCGCGCCGCCACCAACCCTCTCGCCGATTCCCGAAAGAGACACCGCCAGCAGGAGTAAAAAAAAGAGAGGGAAAAAGAAGTGATGAAAAAGCAGCGGGAAAACGGGACGTCCCCCAAAGAAGCGCGAGCGAAGGGGACACTGTCGGGGCAATAAAAGCCTCTCTCCGATGTACACATGCAAGTGGCGATAACTGGGGGAAAAAAACACAAAAAACGGCGACACGCAACGCGGACGCGGCATAACGCGGCGATAGGCATCGCAGACAAGCACTTGGCATCGCTATTGGCATCGGATAAGCGATGGGGAAGTCCTCTGGCGACGGACTCCCCCCTCCCCTTCCCCCCCCCCCACCCCACTGACCACGTGGCCACACCCCAAAACAACCCCTTGATACCGCTAAACATCCAGCCCCCCTCCCCCTCCCACGCCGGGCGTACTTCACTAGGCCAAAGTGCGATAACTAGCCGCGACCATAATGAGGGTAATTATGGCACTGTGGCGCGCGAAAGAGAGAGAGAGAGAAAGAGAAAAAACAGAAAGAAAAAGCGAAGGGAAAAGGGGCCGGCCTCGGCCGCGCCACTCGAATTCCAATGACTTTGAACTCGTGGCCTAGAACGGGTCCTCCGGGAGCGAGGACGGGAGGGGGAGGGGCGGGGAGGGGGCGATTAGGGGAATTGATCTGTGCAAAGAAAAGGTTTGGAAAAGAAAAATACAAGGAAATTCATGAGAATTCAACGCTATGAGTATAGCGTCAATGGGTGCAATGCAAAGCATTGCACAATGCATAGCCTCATCCATGCATTATAGTTTGGGGAAGCATTGCCCAAGGTGAATATGCAGGCAGCCGTTTGCGTATCGCAGCGCATTGCATAGTGCTTGTCATAGCGTTGGAATTCGTGTTGTGCCAGTTAATTAAATGAGGCGCGGCGGGGGAATCAAATCAATTTGCACAATGCGATACTATCCTGTTTGTTGGTGGGTTCTCCTCTCCGGTTTTATATCCAACGAGCCTTTCTTTTGTGTGCGTGTGTGTGTGTGTGTGTGTGTGTGTGTGTGGCACAGGTAGGGCACGCGGCGCAGCGCCATAATTCCGACTCTCTGAGACAAAAGTACTTGGCGGGATATCGGGTGGAACTAATCCCGCCCGTAAATATCATGCAGCCCGTCCCGCCCGCCCGGTCCGCGCGGCCCGCGGGCCGAAAAGCCCGAAAAGCGGGGCGGAACGACGCGAAGTGACGTCACTCGGACGGGAATGACGTAATAAAATGAAATAAGAACAAACCGCCGAGGCCCGTCTCCGCTTGCAGGCCTCTCCCGCAGCAAAACAACAACAATACATTACAAACGCCGCCGTCGGCTGAAAGTGAGGTATAAAATAAGAGTACGTGCATCTTAAACAAATAATAATTGAAGACAAAAAAAATGGAAGTAATAATAAGAGTTTTGGAAAAAAAATAGCTGTGATTGTGGTCCAATTGTGAATGAAGCAGTAATTGTGTCGGCAGCCAAATAATGAAGCCGGTGAATTTGCCTGTCCTTGTTGGTTGCCGGGGCGCAAACCAAAGTTCGTGTCGGTCGATTCGATGTCACTCCGCTGGTCTGCCAGTGCTCTGTGCGCTGGGCGTTTCCGCCGCGGCCGCCGCGGCCACCGTCAAACGCTAGCCGCCCCAAAACTTCTTCTCCAAAAGCAATTATCCATTTGGTGAAACTGTGATCAGAACAGTTTCTGTTTGTGGGAACCGCGCCCACCGTGTCGGCTGGGCTCGGCTAGGCTCGGCTCGGTTAGGCTCGGCTCGGCACGGCTCGGCTCGGCTCGGCTCGGCTCGGCTCGGCTCGGCTCGGCTCGGCTCGGCACGGCTCGGCTCGGCACGGCTCGGCTCGGCTCGGCTCGGCTCGGCTCGGCTCGGCTCGGCAGGGCTCGGCTCGTCCCCCCGGCGCGTCGTGTTCGACGGCTTCTCGGCGTCGCTGTTGTCGAGTTCGACTCGTCTCCATCTGTCGGCGACGTCGGCGACCCACTCGCGGTGTGCGCGTGGCGCGGTACTCACACTGGAAGAAGGAACTCGGAGCGAACCGCGAAGCCGACGCGGCGTGCCCGTCCCGCTCGGTCCCCGGGGCCACATTGCAGACTCTCTTTACCGTGTTTGTGCCGTCCCGGCGGCAAAAGGACGATAGATGGGGAGGGGGCAAAGGGGGCGGTATTTGCAAAAGCCCTTGTCGATGCCTAAGTGTGACAGATGGCCCGGGCTGGCGACGCCGCGTGGCGAACAGTCTACTAAGGGGTTTTCCATTGCAGTGAGAAAGATAATTAATGGAAGGTCAGGATTGGCAAGCTTGAACGCGTGGACGACACAGCCTTGAGAATCGGCACGCCTTGTCGCTGAAAGGCGCGTCGCTGGGTCATACCCTGAATTTTCAGCGCATTTGTTTTCTTATTTTCCACGGTGTGTTGCGAGTGACTCTTTAAATAAATAAACGAAAAGCCGACTGAGAGATCGTTAATTTCCTTCATCACGTTGAAACGACACAGAGAGCGGGTGTTTGAGTCTTTGATTATTTTGTTTTTCAGGGTGCGGCGCACTACGAGTGTGTGAGCATGCCACTCGACGGCCGGAAAAACAGGCCCACTCTCGTGTGAGCATTCCAGGCGAATTCTTGCCGCGCGAGTGGCAGGGCTGGGCAGGGCCGGGCAGGGCCGGGCACGACGCTGGAGGACCGGCGGGAAGGGAGAGGAGTGGCTATGGAAATCGGCGCACGAATATTTACAGAGCGACCCGCTGCCAATGCCTCTCCCTGCTTCGCGCTTCGCGCTTCGCCTGCCGTGCTGCGTTTGTCGGGCCGCGGGGGAATGATCCCTGAAAAATCGCCTCCCTGTTTGTATTTTGGGCCCCGCCCCGCCCCCGGTAAACGGATGTATATCTGACTGTGCAAGCAGCCGGGGCGGTGCCAACGTGACGCGATGCCGTCCGACAACAAATACAATCAAACGGACGTCGCTGCCAGAAATGACAAACCGTCGCACAAAAATTAAGATTTTTTTTTTCGTCCCCCTCGTTGTGTTTGCGCCGTGCCCCTCACGCGACATCACACGCAGGAGGGCTGTCCGTCCACGGTTACATCTGTCTCCGCCATGGCCGGGCGTCCACGCCCCGGCACTTAGATGTAGTCGAAACAAATGACCGGCGCGGCGTCGCTGAGAGGTCGATACGGTTGGCGCCCTTCGGCAGCCCTTCCCCGCCCTTCGGCCGGTCGCGCGAGTCCTTGGCGCCCTTGGCACCCTTCACGCCGCGGCCGGACACACTCGAGTACTTTCGCTCTCGCAGCGCGCCGGCAAATGCGAGTGCTTGGCTCGGCTTTCGTCCCCTTTCGATTCGTCCTCGTTCCGGGCTTGTAAGCCCTCCGCACCCTCCAAGACTTTGAGCCCTCGCACAGTGGGCCAGAAGACAGGTGGAGGCGGTCGAAATCCCGGACGCGTTTTGAGCTCCAGAGTCGGTAAACAGGACTCGAACCGAACGTGTGACCCCACCAATGGATTGCTCTCCGAACGAGGAATCCATTGGTGGGGGGTCACACGCTTCCGAGCCCTGTTTAGCGACTCTGGGGCTCAAAACGCGTCTAGAGTTTTGGCCGCCTTCACCGCCCTCCTCGCCCATTGTGCCCCGGGCCCCGCCCGTGGCGGCGTATTCGGCCACACACGGGCACTTAGCGCGCCGGGCCGCCAGGCCGCCAAGCTATTGATTTCCACCGCGGCCGAGCCCAGCCGCGCCGGCAGTGGGGGGCACTTGCACTTGGGCGGCCACTTGGCGGCGGGGCGCATCAGAACCGTTCACGCCAACGACTGGAACGCGATAAAGTTGCTGCGCCAAACGGCCGAGTCACTTTTGGGGAGCGACTTTCGAGTCACCGCCACTTTGCGCTGTTTGTATGCCTCAGTAATGCATGTCAGTCTGGCGGCCAAGGAAATTGATGGAGGCGGTGGTGGTGGTGGTGGTCGTGGTGGTGGTGGTGGTGGTAGTGGTAGTAGTAGTAGAAGTAGTAGTAGTAGTAGTAGTAGTAGTAGTACTGGCAGTCGTGGTGCGGACGGGGTCGATCCAGAGATAATTGACGTGTCACTTTTGACATCCGGGTGGAACTATTTTCAACTGTTGCTGTTGTTGTGTTTGTGCTCCCATTTCAGCACACTCGGCCTTGTGTGTGTGTGTGTGTGTGTGTGTGTGTGTGTCTGTGTCTGTGTGTCTCTGTGTGCGCGCGCGTCCAGGGGCGGGCCCGAGTTGATTCGTCGTGGCGTGGGCCCTTTGTTGGGAGTGCTTGAGCAGTGCAGGACTACCCTGCGCCTACACTCGCACGTCATTAAGTTTCGTATTACAAAGGCCCTCTTCTCTTGGAAACTCCGTAAAATACTACAGGTTTCTACTCAATTATAAAAGGGACTTTAAAATTAGTAACAAAACGCACGACCAAAATTGACAAAATAATCTATGTTATTCTTATTGCGGTCGCTCGGCTGGTGGTTTCCCCGACCCCCTCCTTGACCTGCCTAACCTAGCCTCTCCACCGCCCCTCCTCACGTGGCCCTGTCCCGGCCTCGTCCTGCAACGGGGCAGTGACCGTGCTGAAGGATGTCTCCGCGCCGTGTCATAGCCGGCGAGGGCGGGGCGGGGCGGGGTGGTGCCCGAGCGGGGGTGGCCCTCTAACTAGGAGGGCAAAGCGATGAATTAACAAGCACGCCGGACTCTTGCGGAGGAGTGAAGGGAGCATTGATTGCCGTGGCCAAAGGGGTGGGGGTTTCCCCCCCCTCTCTCTCTCTCTCTCTCTCTCTCTCTCTCTCTCTCTCTCTCTCTCTCTCTCTCTCTCTCTCTCTCTCTCTCTCCTCTCTCTCTCTCTCGCACACCAACATGCATGGCTAGCACGCGAGCACGTTCCGCGCCTATGCAGGCCTGCCGCCGAGGGGAAAGGACTAACCCGAAACGGGGCTTGGACTGGCCGGGCCGGGTCTTGGATCCTAGGAACGGCCGAGGCGACGGGGCAGAGCCACGGCAGAGGCACGGCAGAGGCACGGCCCGGAAGCGACGGGCTGGAAGGAAGGCGGGAAGGAGTTGCGAAGGCCGAAGGGCCGAGGGTTGTGGCGAAGGCTGCGGGAGGGATAGGAAGGGTCCACCACTCCGAAAATTAATTTTTCCCCACTGACTGAACCTTGCCGCGGACACCGCGCAGCTCGACCACTTTTTCCGGTGGTCTTTTTTTCCTGCGATGGACAGGAGGAGGCGAAGTGGACGAGGGAGAGAGAGAATGAGAAGGAGAGAGAGAAGGAGAGAAAAGGACGGCCGAGAAGAGACCGTGGAGGTGTGTGCGGTGGTGCCCGGTGCGCCATCTGCCTTATCTCCAGAACTCACTCACCGACTTGGGTGGCGTCGAGTTGTTGCCCCCCCCCCTCTTCCTGCGCCCCTCCCAGTGCCCTAGCAGCTCGCTGCGAGAGGTCCCGCTCTCCGTCACACACACAGTGTAAGGAAGGACTCCGTCCACCACATCAGGTGCAACGACTCCAAGTTCGGTCCAGAACGGCGTCGGCGCACCCGCCACTGCGACGGGTGCCTCGAAACGGTGGCTCTTTCATTAGAATAAAATTTCATCCATTAACCAGGCAATCCCCGGAACGCCGCGAATGCTGCGCAGAAAAGGAAGACAGTCGAGACACGGCGGCGCGGCGCGGCACGGCGGAGGGGCTCTCTCCCAAATTGTGGTGGGAATCACATGAGTACCCACCGCCCTCGCTGCACCAGACAGTTCTCGTACTTTTTTATCATTTTTTTCCACCGCATTCTGCCACAGAGATCTCACAGGGCGTGTGCACTGCCCGGGGCGGGGCGGGGGGTGGGGGGCGTGGGGGCAGCTACACACGCAGCAGGCGCAGCGGGGCCCCTTTCAAATGACAGGCCACGTCCCTCCGTTTAACATCGGAAACGTTTTAATTCCTGCCTCTCTGCGGCGCCGCGCTACGCAGCTGTCAGGGCCGGGCTGGGGCTGGGGAACACAGCTCCACGCGGCGGGGCGGCGTCGACGGACTGCCTACTGCCTACCCAAAAGCGCCTGTGAAGGCCAGGGTAGGCAACGCGCCGCACGCGCGCGACGACGGACTGCCTACCCAAAAGCGCCTGTGAAGTCCGGGGTAGGCAACGCGCCGCACGCGCGCGACGACGGACTGCCTACCCAAAAGCGCCTGTGAAGTCCAGGGTAGGCAACGCGCCGCACGCGCGCGACGACGGACTGCCTACCCAAAAGCGCCTGCGAACTCCAGGGTAGGCAACGCGCCGCACGCGCGTGGCCGGCGGGTCGGCCTGCGTCGCAGGCGACTACGGGAGCATCTCGGCGGCGACATGGCTTCCTGACGACGTCGAGCACGTGAACTGGCTCCTTGGCGGCTGAAGCCGCGATGGTGGGTGCATAATGGGCCGTGCCGGGCCTGCCGGGCCATGCATACACCGATGCTCCCCACTTTACGCCGCCCCGGCCAAGTGTTACCACGCCCCGAGGGCAGACAATGGCTCCGTTTGTTCATCTCGGCACTACTCTCTCGCCCCTATTCTCTCGCCATCCACTCTCGTCACCCCCACGGGGGCGGGACGTGAGGCGGGGAGGGGGACGCAGCCAGAGGCCAAAGGGCGGAACCAGACGGGGAGGGGGGGGGACCGCAGAGCACTGAGAGTGGAGATCGAACCCGACGCCGCCGCCGAGGGAGGCGAAGAGAGGATCGCTACATCCCGGAGAATGAACTCAATAAGCGCCGCGCACGGAGACGAACACACACACACAAGGCGTCCTCACACAGTTTAAAAGTGTATCACGTTGCACAGGAGGAAAACTTGTTTTTCCGAGGGAAAACGTGCGAAACAGACGAGGACACCTCGCTGAGCAGCCGGCCGGCGGCGTACTGCCTCCGTGCTGCTTACACTGTGCACAGTGGGCGAGAAGACCGGTGGAGGCGTTCGAAATCCCGGACGCGATTTGGGCCCCAGAGTCGCCAAATGTGCCTCGAACCAAATGTGTGACCCCACCAATGGATTGCTCTCCGAACGAGGAATCCATAGGTGGGGTCACACGTTCGGTTCGAGTCCTGTTGGCGACTCTGGAGCTCAAAACGCGTCTAGAGTTTTGGCCGCCTGCCCCGGTCTTCCCCTGTGCCGCGCTCTCTGCCGATGACGTCACTCGCTTGTTTTCAGTGCGCAATGCGCCGCGCGTTATCGGCTGCAGTGCAACGCAGCCTGAGAGAGAGAGAGAGAGAGAGAGAGAGAGAGAGAGAGAGAGAGAGAGAGAGACAGAGAGAGAGAGAGAGAGAGAGAGAGAGAGAGAGAGAGAGAGAGAGAGAGAGAGAGAGAGAGAGAGAGAGGGAGGGAGAGAGAGAGAGAGAGTTGGGCAACGCAACGTCCACATTTCTCCTGAGCCTGGGCGGGACTAATTTGGGGCGGGGGCTGCTGGCCGATTCCGAGCGAAACTTTCGTCACTCTGTCCCTCCGGCGGTCCGTAGGGGTGCGAGAGAGACAAATCGACGAAAGCTCTGTTCGGAGCGAACCCTGCTGGGGCCCGCGGCCAGGGCCAATGCGATTGTCGTGGGTTCGAATACTGGCCTGGCAGCCTCGGCGCCGCGCCTGGGGACCGTGACTCGGACCTGGACCGGGGACTGGTTGCCGGGATAGTCCCTCGGCCGGCTCAACGCGGCCTCCACAAACACGGCAGCGTGGACCACCGCAGCGCTGCGCAGCGCCAGGGGACCGGCCGCCCGGGCCGAGCCGCCAGCCTTACTGCCCGCTGGCCGACGCACGAATTTCCCAGGTGAGGCTCGCCACCCCTCGCTAAGCACACTCGGCCAGGGGGCCGCGCGTAAGCCGCGTCGCCGATCACAGGCAAGGCTACGCGCAGTGGGTCAGAAGACCGGGGGAGGTGGTCAAACCCTAGACGCATTTTGAGCTCCAGAGTCGCTAACCGAAGTCGCGACCCCACCAATTGGTTGCTCTCCGAACGAGGAATCCATTGGTGGGGGTCACGTACTCGCCAGGCCCGGACTGGCCCGGGCCGCGGGGGCGCGATCGCGCCCGGGGCCTCGCGCGAAGCGCGGGGCCTTTCGGCTGCGGGCCACGGGGCCTTTCCACCGCGGGGCCTTCTTGGCCGCGGCAAAGTCGCGGTCTTTAACTATTTACGTACTTAAATCAAAGGGGTACCCATTTGAAAATTTCTCAAGATTTCGCAGAATTTTGCGTCAAAATTATGCCGGATTCCGCGAGATTTTGTTGGTATTCCACGAAATTTCTGCCGATTTTACGCATGATTTCGGCAAATCAAGCGCATTTTTTGGCCAACTTTGGTCCCAAAATCGTTGCGGTCAAAGGCAAAATTGTTGTGGTCAACGTCTTCACGATACAGGGCATGAAAGAGTGGGGTCTTAAGAATACTAGAACGTCGAGGGAGGTCTTTTACGTCAACTAGATTGGACACAGTAGCCGCCCAAAGTCAGCAAAATCAGCAAATTTCCGAGACTCGACCACTTTTTGACCAACTTTGGTCCCAAAATCGTTGCGGTCAAAGGCAAAATTGTTGTGGTCAACGTCTTCACGATACAGGGCATGAAAGAGTGGGGTCTTAAGAATACTAGAACGTCGAGGGAGGCCTTTTACGTCAACTAGATTGGACACAGTAGCCGCCCAAAGTCAGCAAAATCAGCAAATTTCCGAGACTCGACCACTTTTTGACCAACTTTGGTCCCAAAATCGTTGCGGTCAAAGGCAAAATTGTTGTGGTCAACGTCTTCCCGATACAGGGCATGAAAGAGTGGGGTCTTAAGAATACTAGAACGTCAAGGGAGGCCTTTTACGTCAACTAGATTGGACACAGTAGCCGCCCAAAGTCAGCAAAATCAGCAAATTTCCGAGACTCGACCACTTTTTGACCAACTTTGGTCCCAAAATCGTTGCGGTCAAAGGCAAAATCGTTGTGGTCAACGTCTTCCCGATACAGGGCATGAAAGAGTGGGGTCTTAAGAATACTAGAACGTCAAGGGAAGCCTTTTGCGGCAACTAGATTGGACACAGTGGCCGCCCAAAGTCAGCAAACACGGCTTACCCTCCCCTGGCTAGTAAATTTAAAACAATGGACGCATATCGGAAAAGGGGGCCCTTGACGTCACACTGCGACCGGGGCCCTGACTTAGCCAGTCCGGCCCTGGTACTCGCCGAAATCCTCTGCGAGGCCCGTGCACGCCGTCTGGAGCGAGCGCAAGGAGTGACTACGGGACTGCTGGTGCAGGAGCGGCAGTAGGCATGCAGCCTTGGAAGGCGGGGCAGGCGGGGCTGGCGGGGCAGGCGGGGTCACCCAGACGATTGGGCCGGCATGATATTGGGCTGGCATAGCGGTGGCAGGACGGACGGCGGCAGGGGCGGGGGAAGGGGTCGCCCTCGCGTGCCCTCTCACCGTAATACGCCTCCCACTCCCTCCCTTTAGCCGATCCCGCCGATCTTATCGCCACGAAAACCTATAGATCCATTTTTATTCAAGAACGACCCATCCCCGAGCTTGGTTCGCGGAACCACGGCCCGACCCAGCTAGCCGAAGTGCCCGGCCCGCCTCACCGCCACGCACCTGGAGCTGCCAGTGGCAGTGCCACGCCACTGTCGTGGGAAGCGCAAAAGAGGGAACCCGCTGACGGTGCGGATGGCGCTAAACTGCTAACCCCGTGTCAGCTAATGCCAGAGAGCGAGGCGGAGCGGCGGAGCGGGCCCGGGTTCGAATCCCCGCAGCGCGCAATCCGCCTGCACGCTGTAATTCTTTTAAAGCCGTACCGACTCCACTCTCATCAATGCGCGCCTAACAAAGTTGGGCCAGCCAAGCAGAGCGGGCGGGGCGCGCGCCGCGGGGGTAGAGAGAGAGGGAGGAAAAGAGGGGGGCGCAAAATAAACATTGGCAGCCACGTAAAAAAGAGGGAGAGGGAAAAAAGAAAGTTGAAACCTCACCGCCTTTGTTTTGCCCGCGAGTTGCGAGCAGATCGCGCAGCACGACGCGCAGGACAAGGCAGTGCCTCCGCGCCGCCCGGAGCGACGGCCACTTCCTAATTTCTCCTCTCTCTCTCTCTCTCTCTCTCTCTCTCTCTCTCTCTCTCTCTCTCTCTCTCTCTCTCTCTCTCTCTCTCTCCTCTCTCTCACTCTCTCTCTCCCTTCTGGTCCGCTTGCGGTATGAGAAATAACGCGC
The DNA here is from genome assembly GCF_012932325.1 of Thrips palmi. NCBI lineage: Eukaryota > Metazoa > Arthropoda > Insecta > Thysanoptera > Thripidae > Thrips > Thrips palmi. The sequence goes on from NW_023144623.1 coordinate 12,072,125, forward strand.
GGGGCGGCACAGCCAGCGGAAGACGGGACGTCCACTGTAGGGGCTTATTGGCACACACACACACACACACACACACACACACACACACACACACAGAGGCAGGCAACACAAACACCAAGGCAGTCTGGCTCTAATCAGAAGCTGGTCGTAACGAGTCCCCCCGCCGTGCCCGTCCCGTCCCGCCCCGCCTCGCCCCGCCCCGCCCCCCGCCGCACCACCTGGGTCACGGTCTTGGGGGAAGTCGACACCTCTTACAGAACCAGCCAGCTTCCACGACTGCCGCTGTCAGAAAGAAAGAGAGAGGGGGAAGACGCAATGCTTGCGTCCTCTCTCTCTTTCTTTCTCTCCGCGGCCACCGCGGCCACCGCGCGACCCAATCCGTGCTAAGCCGCGGTGCAACAAAAGAAGGCTCAACTCGCTCGCATGAAAGGGCGTGCAAAGACCGCCTCCCACCACCCTCAAACTGTCATGTTGTTTTTTTTCTCTGTGCCCGTTGTTTTTCTTTTCCTTGTTTCGGCAAGCGTTTCTCAACACGACCAACTGGGCGATAAACAGCACTAGACAATGGGCGTGGACCCAGGCCGACCCAAGCCGCCGCCACCCTGTTTGCGGCCGGGTCGGGCAGTCAGGCCAGTCAGGGCGTGCGAGCAAGCACATTACGGAGTCGCAACTCCCTCCGACCCTGACTGCCGGCCGCTTCCCGCGCCCCTCCTACCCCTACCCACTCGCCGCCCCGGCCGAATTCCTGGGGAAGGTGAGCCCTCCGCCCCACAGGCCCTTAGGGTCGCGAGGGTACGTTCCCCGGCACCCTTAAACGGGCCTCGCTTCGCCCAAACCAAAAACCAGGAAAAACCACGTGATTTTTTTGTGGTCATAAACCGCATATTGCCAGCTGTTGCGGCGGAGCGGCTTAAGCAGTTTTTATTTTGTTTTTGTTTTTACGCCGTCACCTTCCGTAACTTTAATTACCCCTCCGCACTCTCGCCCCGCAAGGTTTGTTTTCATTCTCTCACACACACACGGACAATTTTTGTTTTGTTTGTTTCTTTGCTGCTTTCGTTTGTTGTTGTTGTTGTTGTTGTTGTTGTTGCTGTTGGTCGACGCCCCTCTGGCCAGCACGGCCAGCATGCGGGGGTTGCACACAAAAAGAAAGCGTGTTGTGGGATCAAGGCGCGGGGGGGCTGGCAGGCAGGCAGGCAGGCAGGCAGGCAGGCAGGCAGGCAGGCAGGCAGGCAGGCAGGCAGGCAGGCAGGCAGGCAGGCAGGCAGGCAGGCAGGCAGGCAGGCAGGCAGGCAGGCAGGCAGGCAGGCAGGCAGGCAGGCAGGCAGGCAGGCAGGCAGGCAGGCAGGCAGGCAGGCAGGCAGGCAGGCAGGCAGGCAGGCAGGCAGGCAGGCAGGCAGGCAGGCAGGCAGGCAGGCAGGCAGGCAGGCAGGCAGGCAGGCAGGCAGGCAGGCAGGCAGGCAGGCAGGCAGGCAGGCAGGCAGGCAGGCAGGCAGGCAGGCAGGCAGGCAGGCAGGCAGGCAGGCAGGCAGGCAGGCAGGCAGGCGGCCGGCAGGCAGGCGGGCAGGCAGGCAGGCAGGCAGGCAGGCAGGCAGGCAGGCAGGCAGGCAGGGCAGGCAGGCAGGCAGGCAGGCAGGCAGGCAGGCAGGCAGGCAGGCAGGCAGGCAGGCAGGCAGGCAGGCAGGCAGGCAGGGGCGCATGCACAAAGCATGAATGGCAGCCAGGCCAAGTGCCAGGCCGCTGCCCGTACCCGTCATATCCATGCTGGGAATTCCGTAGTACACCCGATCGCGTCCGCCAGACCGCCAGGTCGCCAGGTGGTCTAGGCTCGGATCCGGAGATCCGCGGCACATCCGCCTCGTCTTCCACCACACTCGTCACCCTGTTGTCTTTCCGCGTTGTTGTTTTCCAGTGCAGCAACGCCGCACTCCTTTTTGCAGTGGAGTGCGCGGCGGCGCGGAGAGCGAGGCATCGCGGTGCCCTTGACTTGAGCCTCGCGGAGTGTCGCCCCTACAGGCTGGCGGCGCTGGCGCTGGGGCTCTACCGCCTATCCCTGCCTCTGCCTTCCCGCAGGCACGCCGCCCCGCCCCGCCCCGCCTCGGCGCCACCAGCCCGCCCAAAATATCGGAAACTTTTGCCAAACTTGTTCCCCGTAAAATTTTAAAACAAAAGGAAGTGTGTCCAGCCATGGTGGCGGCAGAGCGGCGAGGGACTCGGAGCAGTTCATGAAGTGGGGGGCGTTTAAGAGAAGGGGACGCTGCGGGCGCCGAGCAAAGAGTGCGCGCCACGCTCCACCGCGGCTCCACGCTCCGCGCCATGAAACGCGCCCGGCCCGAAGTGGCGCCGACTGAAAATAATGTCTCGCCCAAAATGACTTACACTGCGAACGAGCGCACGCAGCACCGCCGCCGCACCGCCGCGCCGCCACAGCAGCGCGAGATGGCGATTCTTTTATTTTGTTTTCTGGTGTGTACCCGCAGCAGCGGGGCGGCGCCTGCCCCCCTTCCCCTCCCGCCCCTAGAATGACATGATACAAACTAACATCCCCCAGCTCTGCACCACTGCTGCGGCCCGTCTAACTACAAGAAAGCTGAAGAGACCCCCTCCCCCTCCCCCCCCCCTTCGCGACAGCCAGTCGCCGCAATCCTCGCGGGCGATCTGCAGATGCCATGGCGGCACAAGGCGTCCCCCCGGACGGTCCAAAAGGCGAACCGTCAAACCGCCCGCCGCTCGCATTAAAAATACTCGAGGCGAGCGGCAGACTCCGAGTCATCGTGATGAATCGCCAGATTTTCGGCTGCTCAAACCTGACACGCCGCGGAGGGCCGAGGGGAGGGGGCCACTAGTTTGGACAGTGACCAAAATCTTGGCGGCAAGCGGAGGGTGACATTATTGGGGGAAGGGGCAGGGCCGGCAGGGCAGGCCCTGGATTTATGGCCAAAGTTTTAGTGGATTTCTTCCTGCTTTTTTGGGAATGTACGCGAGGCGGGGCGCGGCATCGCGAAGCCTGGCGAAGCGAAGCGCCCTTCAGACCTTCAAGCCGCACGTCAAATGCATGTCAATATTTTCATTCGAGGCGTAGCGGCCAAAGCCGCTGCAGTGTCGCGGCGCGCCGTGACGAGCCGCCCGAACACGCGCCGTTCCGTGTTTCCGGTTTCATCATATTTCTTTTAAATTTTTTTTGTGCGAGTTGTTGCTAAAGTCTGTGTGGCGCGTGCGGAGGGCTCGGCTCCCCCTCCAGGGCCGTAATTTGATCGGCAGTGAGGTTAAGGGCTGTCCCCCTGTCCCTCTCCCCGACTCGGCGGCGAAGCTGTGGCCCTTTAGGCCGGGCTCCTCCACGTCCTCCAGGCCGGACCCTTAAGGGCGACCAGGGCCAGGCCCTGGGCCCCACACTCGCCTGTCGAGGGCGCGCGTACGGGGGGCGCGCCCGTTTACATCGACAAAAGAACGCGCCGCGACCGGTACTTGAACCCGGGACCGTCTGCGAGCCCCCCTTTAGAGCCCACGCTTCGGCGGCGAGCCGCACATGACTGCTTAGCGCCGCACAGTGGGCCAGAAGACAGGCAGAGGCGGTCAAAATTCTAAGACGCGTTTCGAGCTCCAGAGTCACTAAACAGGACTCGAACTGAGCGTGTGACCCCACCAATGGGTTCCTCGTTCGGAGAGCAATCCATTGATGGGATCACACGTTTGGTTCGAGTCCGGGATTTTGACCGCCTCCACCTGTCTTCTGGACCACTGTGCGCCGCCTTCTCGTTCACGCTACGAGCGTTTGGTCGTTAGTGAAATTCGCTGAGTTTTGTTGTCGGGAGCGTATTGAACGGTACACCGGTGGGCAGTCTGGCTGGGGAATTCCGTCATTTGCGTCCGTGGCGATGCGGGCGATGCAGGTGTCGAGCCTGGTCGCGCGTCGATGCGTGGTGACAGCCCGCCTGCCACTGTACCCACCCCTCTGTGTGCTCGCTCTGCAAGTGTGTGTGTGTGTGTGTGTGTGTGTGTGTGTGTGTGTGTGTGTGTGTGTGCACCGCTCAGCGGGCACGGCCATACGAATGCCTTATGCATGCGCTCGCACCGCGGTACACCTCGGATCGCGTCCCGTTGAAAATGACCCGACCACCGCCATCATGACGTCCTTCGCCGTGCTGACGGTCCCGGCGTGGCTGCCGATGCGGAGCGAAGCGACCATGCAGCATGCAGCCGGGCGGGGCGGGGCGGGGCGGGGCGGGGCCGTGTGGGCGTCAGCCAGGCTTGCATTCCGGCCACGCCGCTGCGAGTACGGTGCAGTGCGGTGCAGCGCGGTGCAGCGCGGGCGCAGCCTGATGGTGCAGCGGGCGGGCCGGCCGGGCTGGGGGTTGGGTTGGGTTGGGTTGGGTTGGGATGGGCGGAGAGGCAGGCGCAGTGCCAGCGGCAGCCAGACCAGCCAGCGGCAGGCGGTCACCGCCGCACCTAATTTGCATAGTTTGGCGACGACCAACACCGCGCTTATTATATCGTAGCGCTGCACCACCTGCCTGCCCGGCCGGGGGGATTTGGCGCGGCAGCGGCGGCCGACATTCCGAGTGTGTCGCTCCGTCTCTCTCGCACCTACGCGGGACGCCCCGTGAGGGCGAGAGAGACAGAGCGACGACTCTCTGCCGGCTGTGCAGCGCCAGAGTTTAGCGACCATTAAATTTCCTTTCGGCGGGAAGGCACGAGTGGGCGCAAGCCGCGCAAGCGCGAGCGTGGGCGGCGGCCTAAGCGCTGCCGGCGCCCGGAATTTATGCGCCAAGCGCTACAAATGGCCGGAGCGGCTCAGCAGCGCCACCGTAAATCCCATCCCCTCCCCTCCCCCTCCCCTCCCCCTCCCCTCCCCCGCCTCACGCCGCGCGACTACAGATGCAAGTGAAAAGGCAGGTCGCGTCTCCGGGCCGCCAGACCGCCGGGCAGACCGCCGGGCAGACCGCCGGGCCGGGCTGGCGCAGACTCCAGACTGCACCGCACTGGCAGCGCCTGGAAGTGCCTGGCAGTGGCGCGGCTAATGGCGCGGCGCTATCAGTGGAGCAGCGAGTCGGCGATACACTCGGCGGAGTGACTTTTAATGATGCCCCATGGACATCTGGCGCGGAGTATCGACGTTGCTTTTGATGGCGAGCGGTTAATAAGGGAGGGCGTGCGGAAAGTTGATTCGAAGATTGCGTCAGTCGTCACGGTGGCGAAGAAAGGAACCGGCGGAAGGGGGCGGAGCCGCCCAGCGAGCGAAGCGAGTCTAAATAGACAGTGGGCGGAGGCGGCCAAAATTCGAGTCGCGTTTTGAGCCCTAGAGTCGCTAAATGGGACACGAACCGAACGTGTGACCCCACCAATGGATTCCTCGTTCGGAGAGCAATCCATTGGTGGGGTCACACGTTCGGTGCGAGTCCTGTTTAGCGACTCTGGAGCACGAAACACGTCTAGGGTCTAGGGCAGCGGTTCCCAACCTTTTGCGGTTCGCGACCCCAAATTTGTAGCCAAAACTTTCCGCGACCCTCAGGAAAAATTTCGCGACCCCACGCGACCCCTCCTTTAGCATGCCTTTGTTATGGAGTGCGATTATCTGCCTTAGTTTGGGAGCAGTATTGCCGCAAAGTTGATCAAAACGGTCACAAATGTCTTAAAAAATCGTGTTTTGGCCCGACTTTAAGCATCTACTGCGTCTGATCCGAGGCGGTAAATCGTCCTCCCTCAACGGGCAATTGGTCTTTGGACCTTCCTTTTGCATGCCTTTGTTACGGAGTGCGATTATCTGCCTTAGTTTGGGAGCAGTTTTGCCACAAAGTTGATCAAAACACGATTTTTCAGACATTTGTGACCGTTTTGATCAACTTTGCGGCAAAACTGTTCCCAAACTAAGGCACATAATCGCACTCCGTAACAAAGGCATGCAAAAGGAAGGTCTAAAGACCAATTGGCCGTTGACGTAGGACGATTTACCGCCTCGGATCAGACGCAGTGGATGCTTAAAGTCGGCCCAAAACACGATTTTTTTACAGACATTTGTGACCGTTTAGACCAACTTTGCGGCAGTACTGCTTCCAAACTAAGGCAGATAATCACACTCCGTAACAAAGGCATGCAAAAGGAAGGTCCAAAGACCAATTGCCCGTTGAGGGAGGACGATTTACCGCCTCGGATCAGACGCAGTGGATGCTTAAAGTCGGCCCAAAACACGATCTTTTACAGACATTTGTGACCGTTTTGATCAACTTTGCGGCATTTAAGCAGCCAGTGCTCGGCGTGTGGGCCAGCCGGGAAAACACCGCGACCCCAGGCGACCCCAGCCACCTCGCCGCGACCCCTCGAAATTTTTTCGCGACCCCATTTGGGGTCGCGACCCCAAGGTTGAGAACCGCTGGTCTAGGGCGCCTCCGCCGGTCTTCTGGCCCACAAAGCAGTGTCGTTTGTTTTCAAACGGGAGTTTGCTCATACGATTCCGGCACCCTTTTTCCGCCCGTTCCAGCGGTTGCAGCGCACCCACACTCGACGCGGTTCAGCGCGCCGATACACAGCTTCTGCTGCAGTGGAGCGCGCTCCACGGCGGGGAACAACTCGCGGCCCAACTTGCAGACTTCCAGGCAAATAAAGCAGCGAAACGAGGCCAGCCCATTTGAAGCCCGGCCGACCACATTTCCCTGCGGCCTAGGCCTGCGCGGCCTGGCGAAGGCCTGCGCGCCCCAAGGCCTCCCGCCGTAATAAACGCGCCGAGAAAAAAAAGGCAGAAAGAAAAAATGTCTTCCTTCCGGGGTGATTTGAACTCGCGACCTCGCGCGTTCCGGCCGCCAGCATTGAGACCAAACCAACTGGAAGCAAGCGAGGCCGCTACGGCTGCAGGCAGTGCCAAGAGGAAATCAACACAACAATGAGAGCGAAAACGTGAAAAGACGCAAAAACAGAACGCTGTTAGGCAGGTTCGAACCCGTGACCCGGATCCCCGCGGCGTCTGCACCAGCAGTCTGCACGCGCGGCCAAGGCGAGAAGGGGGACAAGGTGGTGGCTGGGCCGGGGCGCGGAACGACCGGCCGGCGCATGAGTGCGAGTGAAAGCAAAGATTAAGAGGCCACGCCACGAGTAGAGACGACGGAGAGAGAGAGAGAGAGAGAGAGAGAGAGAGAGAGAGAGAGAGACGAACGAGGGAGTGGGTGTGAACGGGTGTGAACGAATGCCGCGTCCCTTTTATCCTATCCTCCTCTATCTATCCCCACTGCTACACACTCACTCACTCACACTCACGCAGCCACGCTCTCTCTCTCTCTCTCTCTCTCTCTCTCTCTCTCTCTCTCTCTCTCTCTCTCTCTCTCTCTCCTCACACACACACACACACACACACACACACACACACACACACACACACACGCGCGCGCGCGCGAGGGCACAGCCGGGAAAAGCAGTACGTCACCCCAGTGCACAATGGGAGACGCTTTCGGGTGCTTTGTACACCGGCGTAGACCTTTCAAGCACGCGATTGTTCTGCCTCGACCGCCCCCGCCGCCCCCGCCGCCCCCAGCAGGGCCCCACCCCCATTCCAATTTCTCCCTCCGCGCGTCGTCACCACCGCGCCTCTGTGTGTGTGTGTGAACGCGCGCGCGCGAATGTGTTAGTAAATTTACAACGTGCCACAGCCCCCCAACCAATCCCTACGTACAACCTCCTTGCCCAGTCGCCCTTGCGAGGGCTGCCAAGGCCTGCCAAGGGGCTGCCGCCCTGCTGCCATGGGGGGCGTGGGGGGCCGCGCTTGCCCCCTTGCCCGCCATGGCCCGCCATGGCCCGCCATGCTTGTGTGATCCTTTATCTTGCCGCGAATGGCACGCCCCCACCCCTCCCCGTTTGCGAATCACCCCCCTCCCCCCTCCCCTCCCACGCCGCAATCCCCACCACACACGTGCTCACCTTAAATCCCTATTGTGCGCAATCTTCCGCTTTCGTTTTGTTTTGCGTGTGTGCGAGTGCGTCGTTGTTTTTTGGGGTTCTTTTTGGTCGCTTTCGCCCGCCGCCGCAGTGGTCCGCGCCGCGTCACGCGCCGCGTTATGTTGTTGTTTGTTCTTGTTATGTTGGTGCTTGTTGTTGTTGTTTCGGAGGTGTACTCCGTGTTCCCGCAGCCCGCACGCCGCACGCGCCCGGGGCGTGCCGGGGCGCGCCGGGGTGGTGGCGTGGACCGGGGCATTACATCCAAAACAACCACCGGCAGGCTGGTTCCGAACGCACCACCATCAGTGTGTGCTGTCTCGCTCGCACTCGTGGGGCGCCTCGCAGGAGTGCGAGAGAGAGAGATGGAGAACACTGTAGGGAGTCAGCCCGCAGGGAGGGGAGCGTTACTCCAGGCTGCGCCCCTGCCTCGCCTCGCCTCTCCTCGCCTCGCCCGCACGCAGCCTGCTCCGTATGGAGAGGTCACATCCCTCGGCAAGTGCACACGGGAAGGAGGGGAAGGAGGAGAAGGAGGCCCCTTGGATTTCATCAGTGTTGACCCAGCTGCCCTACAGCGCCATACTGCACGCCAAGTGGGGCCCTATGGGGGTCCGGTCCGAGGCATGCCCTGGCGGCCCTGGAGGCCCTGGAGGCCCTGGAGGCCCTGGAGGCCCTGGAGGCCCTGGAGGCCCTGGAGGCCCTGGAGGCCCTGGAGGCCCTGGAGGCCCTGGAGCGCCCTGGACCTGGAGGCCCTGGGGCCCTGGCGGCCTCCCTGGAGGCCCTGGAGGCCCTGGAGGCCCTGGAGGCCCTGGAGGCCCTGGCGGCCCTGGAGGCCCTGGAGGCCCTGGAGGCCCTGGAGGCCCTGGAGGCCCTGGAGGCCCTGGTGCGCTGAGGCTGCCGAGAGCGAGGGCGAGTGCGGAGGAGGGACCCCCCGAGGGCGCCTGAGGGACCCGGCGGGCCAGCGGGGGCTCACGGGCTGGCTCCACGGGGGCTCCACGGGGGCTCCACGGGGGCTCCACGGGGGCTCCACGGGGGCTCCACGGGGGCTCCACGGGGGCTCCACGGGGGCTCCACGGGGGCTGCACGGGGGCTCCACGGGGGCTCCACGGGGGCTCCACGGGGGCTGCACGGGGGCTCCCAAGGCCCTGCAGCCTGCAGTGTCCTCGTCGCTCTGTCTCTCTCGCGCTCACGCTGCGTCCCACCGGGGTGCGAGAGAGACACACCCCCTTCGGATCAAACGGCTGCCCTACTCACCGGGGCCCTGCTGTTCAAGACCTTGCAGACCGAGGCCCCGGACCACGAGTGGCGCGTCACGTGATACGCACGCCCTGCCCCCTGGAACGCCTCCGGAACGCCTCTGGAACGCCCCTGGAACGCCCCTGGAACGCCCCTGGAACGCCTCCGGAACGCCGACGGGCACGCCCCATGCCGCGTTAAGAGGTTCCGGATGACTCGGCCGGCTGTCCCTTTCGAGGACCGCCCTGCTGGCCCTGCTCTGCCTACGGCCAGTCCGGCCAGAGTGGCGCTGCGCCACTCGCCGCCCCCCCCCCCTCCCCCTCTCCCCCTCGTCGGCAGTGCCACCCCGCAGCACCCTGCCTCAGGGCACAGATCCTCCAGTCTCCGGACCAGATTCCGGCTGCAGACAGAATGAGAGGGAGAGGGAGAGAGAGGGAGAGAGAGAGAGAGAGAGAGAGAGAGAGAGAGAGAGAGAGCGCGAGAGAGGGTGGCACGGCACGGCCCGGCGGGAGCGAGGGGAGGAAAAAAGGCGGCGACGGAAGGGCGAGGACAGGAGCCACACACTGACACACACTGATGCAGGGGAAATGTGTCGCAATGTGACACCAGGGCGTCCCTCCCCCTCCCTGGCGCACACACACACACACACACACACGCACACACACACATTCGTGCATAAAACCCTTTTCCCTTCTCCGGTCCGCGGCCGTCACAAATTACGAAAAGGAAGGAAATTGAAGACCACCGCGCGCCGCCGCCGTTCGTGACGGGAGGGAAAAAGAGATTGAAAAAGATTAGAAAGAGAGAATGAAGGCCGCGCGACATGGGGAACGAGGCGGGGAAAGTAAATGGAAGGGAAAAAGAGATTGAAAAAGATTAGAAAGAGAGAATGAAGGCCGCGCGACATGGGGAACGAGGCGGGGAAAGTAAATGGAAGGGAAAAAGAGATTGAAAAAGATTAGAAAGAGAGAATGAAGGCCGCGCGACATGGGGAACGAGGCGGGGAAAGTAAATGGAAGGGAAAAAGAGATTGAAAAAGATTAGAAAGAGAGAATGAAGGCCGCGCGACATGGGGAACGAGGCGGGGAAAGTAAATGGAAGGGAAAAAGAGATTGAAAAAGATTAGAAAGAGAGAATGAAGGCCGCGCGACATGGGGAACGAGGCGGGGAAAGTAAATGGAAGGGAAAAGAGATTGAAAAAGATTAGAAAGAGAGAATGAAGGCCGCGCGACATGGGGAACGAGGCGGGGAAAGTAAATGGAAGGGAAAAAGAGATTGAAAAAGATTAGAAAGAGAGAATGAAGGCCGCGCGACATGGGGAACGAGGCGGGGAAAGTAAATGGAAGGGAAAAAGAGATTGAAAAAGATTAGAAAGAGAGAATGAAGGCCGCGCGACATGGGGAACGAGGCGGGGAAAGTAAATGGAAGGGAAAAAGAGATTGAAAAAGATTAGAAAGAGAGAATGAAGGCCGCGCGACATGGGGAACGAGGCGGGGAAAGTAAATGAAAGGGAAAGTCGGAATTTTACATAGTGGGTGGCGGAAGACGCGGGCCGTATGGACGAATTATTTCGGAGCCGCGGCGTCGGCGGTCGGCGGCGCGGTCGGCGTCCCGCCCCATGCGGGGGACACGAGTCGAGTCGGGCACAGCCTCGCATCGCGCACAGCGTGGGCCGCGCGAGCAGCCAGCAGCAGACCGATTCCGAGAGTCGTCTTCGTCGCCGCGTCTCTCTCGCACTAACGCGACGTCCCCTGTGGGTACGAGAGGGACAGAGCGACGAAAACGACTCTCGGCATCAGCCAGCAGCGAGAGCAAGCGAGAGCGGCAAAGAGCACGAACCATTGACCCTGCGCCAGTGAGTCGCGCGTCGACGCGGCCACCAATTTGCCCCAAAAATTGGCAATCGGGGACCGTGCGACGCCAATCCCACACGCGGGGGAAAAAATGAAAAGAAAAACATGAACCGTGTAGCAACAGCGACGTGTGTGCTGTACTGCGTGTGTGATCTCGCTCGAAATTTGACGCGTCCCGTATCGGAAACCAGGTTACAACGGACAGTGGGCCAGAAGACCGGTGGAGGCGGTCAAAATCCCGGACGCGTTTTGAGCTCCAGAGTCGCTAAAGGGGACTCGAACCGAACGTGTGACCTCACCAATCGATTGCGCTTTGGACGAGAAATCCATTGGTGGGGTCACACGTGCGGTTTGAGTTCTGCTTAGTGACTCTAGGGCTCAAAACGCGTCAAGAAGTTTGGCCGCTTCCAGCGGTTTTCTGGCCCACTGGGCGACGAAAGGAAAAATAACCCGGCAGGCCTGAGTGAGTTAACAACGCGATGACGTTCTGGAGGGGGCAGACCGCGACACTGCTAGCACCATGCATGGCATGGCATGCGTGGCCGTGGAGGGGATGGCTGCGAGCTTACAGTGCTGCATGCGTGTTGCGTGTTCGTTAGCAGTAATCGGGAGGGGGTTAGGCCGCCCCCCTCGCCTACCCTCACCGCCCCCCACCGCCCCTCACCGCTCTGCATAGTCTAGCGAGTGCGCACTATCTAGCCCCCCACCCTTCCCCCGACTTCCTACAGTACATCCCCAAACACGGGGTGCACGACGCTGCGAGCATAGTCTGCCGCGGTCCGTGACTACACTGTACACAGCGAGTACAGTGTACAGTCGGGGCAGTGTAGGCACTACACCCAGGCAAGCAGGGCAAGCACACCGCCGCCGCGTACACGACGACCAAGTTTGGGGCGACCTATCAGCCCGGCAGCTGCAACAGCAATAACATCAACAGCAACGACGACGACGACGACGACGGCAGCAACAACAGCAAAAATCAATTAGCGGTCGCACTGCCAAAGTTTCGATTGGTTGCTGCCTGTGCCAATCATGCAGCCCCTCGCCTGCGCGTACTCCGGCTCTGCTCTCCGCGAAACGCGCGAGCGCAAAAGCGCCCCCTACCTTTTTTAATGGGGGGGGGGGCGACTTAGTAACGAGAAAGGTTGGACTAGAATGAGAGTCCAGCTGGTCACTTGGGCGACTCGGAATTCGGGATTTTCGTTCACCGTGCCCGCTGTAGGGATGATTTCTTTTGACACGGCGCTGCCGCCGGCATCGCGAACCTCGTCCTCGCCGACGAGGTCCTCAGGAAGAGGAAAAGGTGGCTGTAGTGTCCGCGTCGCCCCGGCGTTGCCCCGGCGTCGCCGCGGGCCGACGACAAGGCCCTCGTTTCGCCCGACGACGCAAGGCAGAGGCACAGCGCCGCACAGCGCGCCGGCGGTGGTTGTTTCGGTACAAGAAGCCAAGTTAATTAGTGCGGCGCGACGAGGAAGACTCGGTGGGCACCGCGGCCGAAGGACCGCCGCGGCGCGCCACGGCCTGGACGGGATGACTCGGGGCGGCGCGGTGAGGCGTGCCTACAGTGCCGTGGCCGCCAACAGTGAGCAGTCGGCGCGCAAACCGGCAAATCCGCCGAAAGGCGTCAAAAGGTGAATCCGGTGTCGCTCAGTCACCGGCCGCCCGGTGCCGCCGCCGCCCTTTGATACGCGATTAAAAGGCGGGGCGGGGCGGGGCGGGGCGGGGCGGGGTGTGGCGGGGTGTGGCGGTGGCTCCTGGCCCCGCCAAGCAGACGCGTCGCGCCGCGGCCCTGAATGCTACCCGACTCAAGTTGGCGGTGAATGAGCTCAACTTGGGCAAGGAGCTCACATCCCCGTCCCGCGTCGCCCCGCGCCTCCCCGCTTGGCCCGAGTGAAGCTTTTCAAAAAGTTTCAAAAGCTAAACGCCTCTGGGGGGGAGGGTAGCTGGGGGGCAGCATTGACAAACCCGTCAGGAAACACAGTTCTGCCGTGTTTGCACCTTTTCCCCCTCCCCGATGTGCAGGCGATTTTCTCGTTTTTTCCTTCGCCCGGGGAGAGATCGCAATGACGTTTTTCCGATGCAACGAGCGCTGCAGCACACTGTAGGAGATAAACGTGGCGTCGACGGCACCGGCCGGCCGAATCGGAACGCATCTATTAAATTAGAGAGGAAGGCGAGAAAAAGAGGGTGAGAGTGCGGGGAGGGGGAAATGTAGGTGTAAATGGGGGCCGGGGGGGGGGGCGACTCGGATGCGATGGACCGCCATGGGGAGGCAGGGAGAGTCGTTTCGTCGCTCTGTCTCTCTCGCACTCATGGGACTCTCCGTAAGGGTGCGAGAGAGACAGAGCGACAAAGCGATCTTCTGAATCGCGCGGCAGGGCCACGGCGCGGCAGGGCCAGAGGCGGCACCGGGGCCTCATTTCGTCTCACACATGAAATAATTTCATCGCGCCTAATCTTCCCCCCTCCCCTTTCTCTCCCTCTCTCTCGCTCTTTCTCTCCCTCCCACCCGCACCGCCCGCCCATCATCCAATCAACTCATTGTGCTGATGTGTTCCGGCTCCCTGGCTTCGTCGTGCAATTCATGAAGCTCGCCGCCTAGGGCTTGTAATTCGAGCCCGCCGTCAAGCTTTCGTTCCGCGTCAGTGCTCGCGGGGCAAGGATGGGATTCTGCTTTTCTGGCTGGGGTGTCCGCGTCCACGAAGTCCGTGTGCACGAAGTCCGCGTCCACGAAGTCCGCGTCCATGAAGTCCGCGTCCACGAAGTCCGCGTGCACAAAGTCCGCGTCCATGAAGTCCGCGTCCATGAAGTCCGCGTCCACGAAGTCCGCGACCACGCCGCCCGCCAAGTAGGCTGGCGAAGGCGACGGCGGAGGCGACGGCGGAGGCGGCAGGGCCGTCGCGCTGCGCTGGGGCGCGGCCGCGCGGCGGGTCAGCCTACTCTCACGGCGCTCAAAGCGTCAAAAGGCAGTGCGTGATGGCGCGTGGCCAGGCAGGGCGAGCTTAGACGGCCCGCTCGCCTGGCCGACGGCCTGCAAGAGGGCGGGGCTGGCGGCTGGCAGGGCGCGTCTGCCTCTGGCGCTAATGAACGGTTGGCTAATTAAAAGAGGGACATGGCTAAACGCGACCGCCCCGCTCCGCCCCGCCGGCCCGGGCCGCCATTATCGGAGGGACAGCCCTTGGGGCTTACCGCTGATCGTTAGCCCCGCTTCATCGTGCGCCCCTCGCCGCCGAGGCGGCCAAGGCGAGGCGGCCAGGCGGCCCGTCTCCGTCTTGGAGATGCTGAATCGGCGCCGCCTTGGCTTGCCTTCGCCACACGGCCTTCGCCCCGTCCGCCCCCGCCCCCGGGTGGCCTCTTGGCTGCAATGGGTGAATGGGTACCCTGGGTGCGATCCAGCCATCCAGAGGCCGCGTGCCGCCCCTCGGCGTGCCGCCCCTCGGCGTGCCGCCCCTCGGCGTGCCGCCCCTCGGCCGTGCCGCCCTCGGCGGTCGGGCGGCCGGCGCGGACGGGTACCGCGGCCACCGACGCCGCGCCGGTTCCACCCAGGTTCCAAGGCTCCACCCCGCTGCTGAATGCTGACAGGCTGACGTCGTCACTTACCGGTGAGCGCTCCGTGCGGCTAGCTGCAGCCGGTGCAGGCGGTATCCATGACAGTGGGCTGAGCACGGCGAACGCGAAGCACGCGAAGCACGCGGACCTAACCGACTCTCAGCATCCAGACGCCCCGGGGGCGCGGTCATGCACTTGCTCTTTAGTTATCCACAGTATCCGCCACGCTCACGCTCACACACGCACACACACAAACACACGCGCGCGCGTTCACACGCTCGGACACGCCGGTTCGTCCGACTGCACTAAGCACTTGGTCCTGGTCCTGCCGGCAGGGAGGGGGTCGCGCTGAGGCTGTGGGGCCGTGGGCCGTGCCGGGCCTAGCCGTGCTGCGCCGGGCGTGCTGCGCCGGCCTGCTGTGCCGTGCCGCTCACTGGAAGGGAAGGGCCAGGGCTTGCCGCTTGCCGCTTGCCGGGGCGAGGCTTGCCAGGCTAGCCAGGCTTGCAACACGCAGACTCGACTCCGCGCCGCCACGCTCCGCGCCGCGCTGATGCCCTGCCGCTACTGGAGGGGCTGGAGGCCCCCGCCACCCCCTCCACGGACCCGGCGGGGACCCCGGTAGGCCCCGGTAGGCCCCGGTAGGGGGCGCATGCGCGGAAGGGGGGAGGGGCAGTGCAGGGACCTTCCCTGGCCACCCCCGCGCCGCCCCCAGCCGCCCCCAGCCGGCCCGCGCCGCGCGCTGCTACCCCCGTTTCTTCGACCCTTGTCGCTCCCTAGTCCCTCCGGCAGCAGTGGTGCCTCTCAGCTCCACTCGGCCTCAGCCCTCAGCCGCCTCGGCCCCGCCGCCCCCGCCGCCCCCATCAACACCCCGGCCAACCCCGGCCACCCTCATCCACAACGCCGCCACTCGGCCCGCCGCCCCGCCGCCAAGCTTTGCTTTGCTTTAAATGAAATATCAAGCCCAACGTGCAAGACGCGCCCAAGACAGGCTCACCAACACGTTGCCCGCGCTGACACCGCCCGGCAGACGAGAGTCGTTTTCGTCGCTCTGTCTCTCTCACGGGACGTCCGCTGCAGGCACGAGAGAGACAGAGCGACGAAAACGACTCTCGGAATCAGCCTGCAGGTGGCGGTACAGTACATTTCAATCACCGCGTGGCCCCGCCGCCCACGCCCTTCTCCTCTCGCATCCGGGCCGGGCGGGGGGCCCCGGGCCGGGGGGTCGCGAGGGGGACCTGAATGCAGACGGGATCAGAGGCGATTTCCTCACCGGATTACCGTACAATTACTCCGGTACATGGCCCGGCGACCGACTCCCAGTCGCCCGTGCTCCGCTCCCCCCCCCCCCCCCCCCAACCCAGCCCGGCCCGCCCCTGCCTCGTGCTACAGATATATCTTCACAGCACCTCACTTGACTTCACGGGTGACTGGTTCGCTGCTAGTGCTGCGTGCTCTGTGTGTCGACGAGCCGGTGATGCATTCTTCATGGAGAGCGAGAAAAATATGTCCGGGTCAATTTTGAAACACATAAAATGTTTGGACTTTCTAAAATTTTAATTTTATTTTAAATGTCAAATTTTGGCTTTGTTGAGTTCTTCCAGGACGGTCATAGGGAAAACACTGTCAAAAACATCAATTTGGGTGATCACATATATTTTTTATTTGTCTTATTGTTATAATGAATGAAGCAGATTGACCTGCCCACGTTAAAAACGTCAGTCAGCAAATCCTGTCATGAAGCATGAGGCTGCATGCAATTGGCAGTAAAGGCTAGGAGATGAAGATCTTGTTGTAACTCAGATAGTCGCCGCATGTGTCTGTCAGTGTAAGGCAAAAGACCCTCTAGGGTAGCTCTTAATCCTTCTAATCTCAGTTTTCCAGAAGAAATGTGATCTAGTAAAACCGATAAAACAGCCTGAAAAAAAAAAGAAACAAATATTGTGAGATAAATTGACGGCACTATAGCAATATATTCGAAAACAGCAATGGGGACAAATACCTGAGCTGTATAGCAATGCTTTCCATTTGAATTCCACAAAACTGCATACTTCAAAAGATCTTCCTGCTGACTTGTTCCAAGTTGTGACAAAGTTTCACTGAGTCCTCTTGTGTCTCCTTTTTTAAGAATATCTGGAAGAATGGGTAAATAAGTTAGCAGATGGCAGATAAAGATATATTTAAATCTTTTAAAAAGTGTGTATAAATTGATTATAATAACAAAAACTTACTTTGGACTATTGTCAAACATTGATGTGGTCTCTGCAGTCTTAGAGCTAATTTAAGGGCCTTGAGAAGCTCATTGTTGTGAATTAAATTGGACAACTGTTGTTCTTGAAGAGTCAACTTTTCCTTCTCTTCAATAGCAGCTTGTTTCTTTTCTTCAGTTACATCTTTCCATGTCACTAATGTGGAATCAGCCCCTCCAGTCACAATTGCGCTTTCAGTGGTTGACACTGCAGGGAAAGCAACAAGGTTAAATACTAATTGAAGGCACATTTTACTCACGGTCATTGAGTTACTGCCAAGAAAGCTCACCTGTCAAAGCCCAAATTCGACCACTATGCTCATCAAAGGTGGAGACACATTCACCTGACTTTATAAGCCATAATTTAAGAAGCCCATCAGCTCCTCCCGTAACTAATTGATTTCCTTGAGATAAAAATTCCCCCCGGACCACAGATGAATCATGGCCTTCGAAGGTCTAGAGGACAAGGCATGGGGTAAATTCAACAATATAGTATTATGGGTATTACTAATTTGTAATCAGCAAAAACTGTTACCTTAATACACGACAAATCTTGCAAAGACCACAAACGCATAGTACAATCTGCTGATGTGGTTAGGACCATCTGATCTACAGGAGAAAATCGCACACACCAAACACCTCTGCGGTGCCCACGTAAAACTCCAACTAAAGAAAGGTCTTCTACACTCCAAAGCTGGAAATATTATGATGATAGTGCATTACTTTACTACATGTTCATTTCAGATAATAATTATAATGACAGTAGAAGTGACTATTACCTTGGCTGTCTTGTCCTGTGAGCCCGTTGCTAAAAGTTTATCATTGGGAGAGAAGCAAATACTATTGATATCTTTTGGATGAGCAATTTGAGTAATTTTTGCATTGATTGTAACAGGTGCAGATTCTAAACTCCGAGAGGAAACAAAAAATACAGTAGAAAATGGATTTTTACAAAATGTAATTATTGTTTCAGAAATACAAAATTAAAAAAACCTACCACTATCCCACTTGGAAGGAAGGCTCCAAATTTTAATGCAACTGTCCTGTCCAGCAGAAGCAAGAATATTGCATGACAATTGGCCAAAGTGAACAGAACCAACAGCAGCTGTGTGACGCTGTCCAAGCCCCACGCATACGGCTGTGCTACCATCTTCTGTCAATTGCCAAACTCTCACACAATAATCCTTCAAACACAAAAACAAAGTTTCATTATATAACAATAAGTGCAGAAAAAATTTGTAGGCATCAAAATTGTCATACTACATACTTTAGCACATGAAACAAAAAGTTTGGGATTTGACCGAGATGTTGAAAGACTCAAGACGAGGTCAGTATGTCCACGTAAAAGGGTGCAACTCATGTCAGAAACACGGTAAAGAGCCACATTTGTGCTGTTTGTAGCTACAGCCAGATGGGAATCATCTTTACCAACGTAAGCAATGTCAAGAATCTCATCACTAAAGCCAACAAACTGTAAAAGAATACATTTTGATTCATTAATTAGGCAAGAAATTGACGAGTCAAAAAATTATGTTGCACATTACAGGTTTAACTGTTAGTACCTGTTTCACACATTGGAATGTGTCCACTTTATGAAGTATAATATTGTGTTCAGAAGAAACCACTCCCAAGGCACCAACATCAGAATTCCACAAAAGCCGGGTGATGGCCAGACTTCCTTCCTCCTTGGCTTTAGATATCAAAGAGTTTGATTGCACAAAGATTTCTTTAGCAGCAAACACATCCCACACTCGAACCACTCCTAAACATTAGAAAAAATATTTATATAAACCATGGAGATAATCATAATCAAGATGAAAGAAGGTCCACACACACACACTACAAAGCTCTAAAACACTTACCTCTCTCTCCTGCCACGGCCACCCAAATGCCCCCTTTTTTGGCTTGAACTGGCAATGATACTTCAGGGGGAAGTATAACAAGTCCTTCCAAACCTTCATAGAGTGGTATTGTATTTATAGCACACTGCTTATCAAGATCCCACAATATTACTACTTTGTCTCGTCCACAACTGTAATGAAATACCTAGCTGCATGAATAAAGATTATCAAATAATTTTGTGGGCATTCTCTTTTTGGTTGAAAAACCAACACCAACCTGACAATGTGTTTTCCATCACTATGAATGGATATGGAAGACACTCGGCTGAAGTGTCCCTCCAATGTGAGGGCAGGTTTTCCTGTTTCCACGTCCCATCCAACGATTACAGCATTATCTGCAGCCCCTAAAAGAAGCTTCCGTGCTTTGTCGGGATGGAAGGTCAATACACTGCAAGAATAGAAATTGGCAGATACATAATCCTCAACCTCATTGACAATTTATTTATACGAACATTGGTCACATTATGATACAATAAACTTACCTTACAACACCCTGAACACCAATCAAGTTGTGAGTACATGATTGGTGGACAAGATCCCAGAGTCGTACACTTGAATCAGAGCCTCCACTGGCCATAACAGTTCCATTGGTTGTAAGAGCAATTCTGGCTACAGGACCTTTGTGTATGCTTTTCCATGATTTCATAGATTTTTGGGCTACAAGGAAAAAGGGCAAAAAAGTAATTAAATTACACAAAGACTTATTTTAAATGTAACTATACCACAAAGAAGAAAAATTGTTTGGAAATTTTACTTGGAACATTCCACAAGTGGAAAAGACCACTTTTGTGACATGATACAACATGCTGATCATCAGCAGATAGGGCAAATGAAACGACAATGTCATCCAGCGCAGAATCGTCAGAGTCCTCAGTATGACCCAGTCTCCCAATCAATTTGCCAGATTCTACATCTAACAAGTTGATTGCAGGACCACATTGGCACAGGAATAGCTTTCCATCTGATGTCCACTGAAATCGTGAAAAACAAATAGAAGAGAAGTGAGACAAAAATTATTCAGCAAGGATAAGAAAGCTTAGAGTCTTCCTCCGTTATTCTTATCAAAACTAAAAGCAGATCGTACCTCGACTGTGCCACCTGTAAAGATAGCTCCGAGCTTCGATTCAACTTCGAACCTAAAACAAAGCATGAAGGATAAAGGCATTAGAATTTTTAGGTTATAAAGCAATAATTCAATCATTCAAAATGTGTTGGCCATGAATTAGACTTCAAAGGAAGCAAAATACGTACACCTCTTTTAATTTTAATTTGGATGACATTGTGAAGACATATACTGACACCAAACAGAAATAATGAGCCTAAACTAACGCAAGTCTTCGATGGCACATGGTGTGGTGTCAGTGTTGATGTTTTGTCGTCTGCTGTCCCGCTTTCTCCTCTCCCCCTTCCATCTCCTTCCCCTCTCCACGAAGTGGGAAAACACTACCAACATGCCATTTTCGTCTCTTGCCATAGAAGGTGTTTAACTCCTCTTATATTGGCATTTATGTTGTTGTCATCTTTTAAACTGATAATCCTGTTTTAAAGGCTTTGGAATTTACTTTTCAGAAAAGCCTGTGAACCACCGAGGTTATGCCTTTTCTGGCGTCACCGTTGTCGCCGTCTGCTGCGTTGCGAAACGAGTAGCGATGATTGCAGCCACTGCTGCGACTGCAGCGATTGCGTTGCGTTTGCAGGCGAACTGGACTCTGTGCTCGGTGTCCGTATGTGTACATCAGCAATTTGCGGCCAGGGGCGGTCAGGTGAGGTGTGCGGGTTCAGAGTACAGGTAGCGCCGTCGCCCACGTAGCTGGTGGGCTGCAACTACCTGTGAGGTCCCTGCACTTTCCTTACCTAAAATGTCCGGCAAAGCGGCTACCGCCCCCAAAACGAAAAAGGAGCAGGGTATTGCAGTCAAATCGTACCTGGTGTTCTACAATGTGGCTCAAGTTGTTGGGTGAGTTCTGCAGAAATTAGAAAGTTGTACAAGTTGCTTGGTCATGCTGAGATTTGTGAAAGTCATGGAGTGCTCGTGTTTGCATTAACTATACAAGTGGTCAAGTATCAGGTCCTGTAGACTTGTTTTGACCGTAGAAGTAATATATTTCCTTCTATGCTGAAAATGAAACATCACATTCTTCCGTACACTTCAAAAATTGTAAATATAATTGATATAGTTCATTGAACTTAGGCATGCTTAATTTACTTTCTGTGTGCCAATTGTAAAGACTTTACATTCCACCAAGCTGCTTTGAAATCTTCTTTAAAATATCTCAGCAATTAAAAAAAAACATTTTTATATATATATATTTTTTTTTTTTTAATTTTTTTCCATTAGGTGGAGCTATCTTCTTTTCCAACTGGCATGGTACTTCATTAGTCCTCCCAAAGATACCACATTATGGGAGTATGTGAAGTTAACAGTGATTATTTTCCAAAATGCTGCCCTTCTCGAGGTAAGTAGAACTATGCTATACCGTAATATATTCACGCTCTCCCCTCCCACTCCCAACAAAATGTTTTTCTCCCACCCTAACATTATATGGTTTCCCTCCCTTCTGTTTTGGGGTCGTCCGACCATCCCGTCATGCTATTCAGAGGCAGATCGACAATCAGCCTCAGGGAGAGGCAAAGTGTTGCTTTTTTCCTATTTACAGGGGTAAAAAGTTGCTGTTTGCCTAACTTTCAGTTGGCTTCCTTGGGACCAAATGGCCTGTTGCCCCCCTTTAAATCCGTACCTTGGTGGTATTACTTTAAAGGACTTCACAAGACGGAAAGCACTGGAAGATTTAGAAAACAAATAAAAATGCATTAATCACCTTCTCTCTTTTCTGTTTCTGTAGGTGGTGCACGCTGCACTTGGACTTGTTGTTTCAAATGTTTTCATGACAGCAGCTCAAGTGTATTCCAGAGTCATGGTTGTATGTTTAGTTCTCCTTGCTACACCAACTGCTCCTCTTAGCATTGGTCTTCCCATGGCTCTGTTCGCCTGGTCCGTCACAGAAGTGATCCGTTACAGTTTTTATGCTTTGAATCTCCTGGGAGCTGTGCCATTCTTTCTGATTTGGTGCAGGTGAGATGAGTCAACACTTTTTCAAGTAACGGTGCTTTCTGCGATTTTCTAATATGTTTCACTTCCTTTTTTTGTGTGTGTGTTTTCAGATACACATTCTTTATCGTTCTCTATCCCATTGGTGTCTCAGGAGAGTTGCTTTGCATCTGGTCAGCTTATCAGCATGCAGCAGCCACAAGCATGTGGTCTTATGCTCTTCCCAATATCTTCAATTTCACCTTTGATTATGGATATTTCTTGATTGGTAATATGTTGGCATATCTTCCTGGTGAGTACCTACCGTGAATTCAAGTTGCAAATTTCAACAGTGGGACAAATGGGTTAACAGCAAAATCAATTTTTTTTACAGTGTTCCCTCAGCTATATTTTTATATGTTTGCCCAAAGGAAGAAAGTGCTAAGTACTAATGTGTAATAAACTCTGTTCACAGTGTTTCCTCAGCTCTATCTGTACATGCATGCTCAGCGGAAGAAGGTGATCAAGGGTGAAGGCAGCAGTAAAAAGACTAAGTGAGGAGATATCTTCAAGAAGACTGTTTTTTTTAAAGCTCAAATTAGCTTAAAGGATTTTTTTAAAATGGGAAAATTGATAAAAGACAAAAAGTGGGTGTGGGGGAAAAAGGTTTTCCTATTGAGCACACTCCATGTGTGTCCAGTTACCAGCAACCATTTAGTTTAATATCATAGCTTTTCATTTTTATTTTTTTCATACCACAGTTTAAATAGATTAATTTTTTTCTTCCAAAGACTAGGAAAGTTAACCATTGACCTTCTTCTTACCATTTGAAAGGGTCAGGTTCTGTGTTATTTTTATTGTTTCAGTACAAATGTTTTTGTTTTGTTTTCTACTTAAATAAATGTTGGGTACCTAAATTATTAGTCACATTTTTTTAATTATGTGTTGTGTATCTAATCAAGGGGTAGGTGGGTAAAGGTGTAGGAATCTCAGCTCATTACTGGTAGGATTGGGATCCAATTTAAGACAAATGTGATAACGTATCATGAACCGCTTTGCAGGTTCTTGCCCCTTTTTCTCAAATTTACTTGTGAATGCAGTACCCTGTCATTTTATTAAAAAAAGAGATGCATGTGAATGCAAAACCTTGTTATTTTTATTAAAAGTGATGCATGAGAGTGACTCATTACTTCCTCCTTGAAAAAATTTACATTCACTTACTAACAAATGATATTAGGTGATGGTTCTACCATAGCCCTGAATGATTTCTTTTGGCTATTTAACACGCTTTGATTGCCTTAACACATTCATTGCAACAGGTGTGTTTGATGATGATTGGTCACAGGGCTAGACGCTTTCCTGGGCCAAGTATTCAGTGGTAAATACATTCAAGTTAAACGTACTAAATGTTACTAAACAACATTCTTACTAACAGCTTACAAGAAATTTTGAACAGCACATTTTGAACTGAATAATCTAAGCTGATGTTTGAGTCAGTACATCCATGAATCCAGGTAAGGGTTCAGATAAAAGTGGACATAAACATTCATTTTGGCCAAATGCACATTCCTTTATTAGAAGAAATACAAATCGAGAAATGTTCACAAGGTCAAGTATAAAAAAAGCCACGCCAACTCTTCATTTACTGAGGGTCTCCAGAAGGCATAGTTCTGATGATATCACTGTCACCAGGGTCAGTGATGGACAGTGTGCATACCCTGAAGTACTTTCCGCAGGCTGTACCCAACTCAATGTTGTTTCCAGTGTAGTGGTGAACACCAGTCTTGGCAAGCATGGCGTAGTACTCGATCTCAGATTTCCTGCAACAATAATCGAACATTGCAACACGACAAAATGAAACCCAGCACACGTCCCAAGCAAATCTAATCGATGGAATGGCAAAGACAAGTCTAAAATATTGTAATCAAAAACAGCGCCAATACTGACTGATTCCTAAAACGCATGAAAGTGCCAATTGCCAGGGTAACAAACCTCAGCAATAAAGGCAAGTTACGATCCTACAATAACTAGATCAATATGCTTAACACCAAGCCAAATCACTTGTCATACTTACGAAGTGAAGCCCGCAGACACCACTTTAGGTATGAACACCATTAACAAGGTACATACTAAACACATGCAGTTCAGTACATACAATGTTGCCGGTACGAGACTACTCCATAGGAGTCCAAAAGCTCAAGAAGCGTCTTATGCCAAATCAGTGGATAGCAATGCTGCGAGAGCTTACTTTGAACTAAACCGGTTGGAACAACTTCAACCACAACGTACTGAATCAAGGGCCATCCATGATTAGCAACAGAGATCCTGAGGGAATCCTACTTCTCAGCCTCACCTTAGTGGAGGAGTGTTGTTGGCAATGATGACAAGCTTGGCCTTTCCCTGACGGAGGGACTTCAGGGTCTGGTTCAGTCCAAGGACGTACTTTCCACTCTTCATGACCAACGCCAATCGGCTGTTGATGCTCTCTAGAGCCTTTTTCTGTAGGGCAGAAGAATTTAAAGGGTTACATCAGGCAAGAAAGGCAAGATTTCGAAACCAATATATAAAAGATGAGTCTACGATGAAGTGAGAGTAAACAGTGAAACGATCCCCGGAAAACGAGAAGTTAATTAAACCGAGAAACAGACCGGGCATGCCGGTGGACACACGACGAATAGGTTAAAAGTGAGAGGTTAGGTCCCGAACACGGGACATCAATACGATCTAAATGTCGCAGACTCAAATGAAAAAGAAAATCCAGAAAGCCCACACGCCAACGCACAAGAATGCGAACCGCAGAGGTAAGTTTCCAAGGGAAAGCAGAGAAAAATAAGTCATGTTTTCACATGGCGCCGCCGCAAGCATGCTTACCTGTTTCTTTTGGGCAACCATGGTGACGTTTTAAGATCACACCGACCTGAAATTGAGGAAAATAAGCGAGTCAGATATAAGAAACGAAAACTCAACTACGCGAGCACGATTTGAGCGAGAAATATATCCAGATGCACGATTTATTCCACTGGGCAAACACACACCTTCCACTACAGACAGCGGGCAACACGCGAAGGGCGACGTGGTCTCTGCCGGAAAAGGAAACCGTAGTCCGTCAAAAGCGGAGAAGTAGCGTGGGGGTACGCTCTCTTCGGCGTAGCGTGGTCAAATCTGCCCAAACTAGAAAACACGAGTTTGCGGCTTGTCTTTCTTTGGATCAAAATAAGGCGATGCTGCAATCAATAAGAGCTACATTTATTTCATTTAGTAAGTTGTCTTAATGGAGTCGACTCTTTGAAGGGGGAAAAATCACTGAGCAGTAGTTCTTGGAGCATCCGCGAGATGGCGCCTCTGTCCACCCCGCGCAGCGTACGTGGCTTCTGATTGGTCGTCTGTTCCAACGGCCGTCCTTTGTTCTGTTCCCGCGGCCCGCGTGAGCAGATTCAAACGACAACGGGACCCGGTCTGGCGGTACTTGGTAGAAATAGCTGGACGGTCTGGAATATTTCTTGAAGATGAACGGAACGGATATTCCTCTATTTTTGGGTCAGTTATGCTCATCAGTGAAATACTGTGCGTGGGATAAACGGACGTAGTTCGTTTTCGAAGATCGGCGCGCTCGCGCTGTCGAATGGGATGCCTACCTCCCAGGCTGTGGAGTCCCTTCACGGCGAAGATGCACACGACGCTCTATTGTCGAACTAGATGCCTACCTCTCAGGCGTCGAAGTCTCAATCCGAAACGAAGATGCACACTGATCTTGTTGTGAGACTTTTTGTCAAATGGGCTGCCTAACCTCTCAGGCGGCAAAGTCGGAACCCAAAACCAGATCTTGAACTCGAGAGATTGGGCCACAAAATATGATCCTAGGTATGCCATTTCGGGAAAATGTAATGTATATTTACACAAGGTTCGCGCTCAGAGGCAGCATGATGGAGTCCCGAGTCCCGACTTCCCGCCCGCGTGGGTCACCAGCAGACTGATTCTGACAGTTGTTTTCGTCGCTCTGTCTCTCTCGCACCTATGCGGGACGACCCATGGGTGCGAGAGAAACAGAGCGACGAAAACGACTTTCAGAATCAGTCTGATATGGTCGCCTCGCCAGTTTCCTTGGATTGTCGGCTCGTTCATTCTTCCAGTGCATTCATTGTGTTGGGGGCCCACTTTGCACCGTCACTCGGTGACGGTGGAGGGGGCTCTCGGTCGGTATCGTCAATGCAGCCTGATGGCTTCTCTCTCTCTCTCAAGGCGGAAGTCGGCTGCCGGGGCGACGTCGGCGCTCTAGCCAAGCGCTCGCTGGGCGACTTGGGCGACGCGACCCGGAACCTGGAAGGGCTCGAAGGGCTGGCAGGGCTGGAAGGGCAGGGGGGAAAGCGAGGCGGGCGTCGTTGTGTTTGCTCGCTGCCTCGTCTCTGTCGCACTCGTTGGGGCGCACTGTAGAAGTGCGAGAGAGACGGAGCGGACGAAAAGACTCTTTCGGGGATCCGCTTGCTGAGTGTGTATCGGTCTCGCGCAGGGGGAATGACCAGGCCGCTGGCGCGCTGGCGCGGTGGGCGGTGGTTCGAGTCCGGCCCGGGGCGCTCCAGGGGCGCTCCGTACTCGCCACGCCTGGGCACGCCCTTCTCCAGAACCGAAGGTGTCGAATGGCGGTAGGAAGCTGGCCGCTGGCCAAGGACTGACCCAATCCACCAACAAATGAGGCGTCGCTCGTCGGCGGCGCGGCGTGCCTCGCGGCGTGGCGGGGCGGGGCGGGGCGGGGCGAGGAAGGGCGTGGCTACGTTAGGAAAGAAACGCGTTCTCGCCCGGTTCGAGCACGGCTTGTTTATCGGACAGGCTTGCCACCTAAAACTAAACCTATGTAGTACTGTACACAGCATGCTTGATTGCGCTCTTCGGTTACGAAAAGCCTCCCCTTCCCTTGATTCAAAGTCCCGCGGCGCGGCGGCCCTTCGCCGCCCACTCCACAGTGGACCAGAAGACCGTGGGGGCGGCGGAAATCCCGGACGGGCTTTAGAGCTCCAGAGTACGCTAAATGGGACTCGCCCATCAATAAATCGGTCTCTGAACGAGGAATCCATTGGTGGGGCACACGCTCTGTTCGAGTCCCCTTTCGCGACGCTGGAGATCAAAACGCGTCTAAGAGTTTCGGCCACCTCCATCGGCCTTCTGGCCCACTGTGTGCCACTCTCTTCCACTGCTCGGCGTGTCGCGGCTCGGCCGTGCGCGGCCGTGTCTCCTGGAGGTTTCCGGTTGGCTGCCGTCCCGAAGACGCAACTGAGTCAACAAGCAGTATCCGCACCAGGAAAAAACTCTGAGAAGGCGCTGCGACCAGGCTTCGCCAGGCTTGCGACGCCTTCCGATCCGAACGCGAACTGGCTCGCTGACTCGCGCGATGCAACGTTTCTGCTGCAGGCTGGCGGAGCGGGGAGGGAACTGGAAGTTGTCGCGGTGCAGCAACTCGCACTGCATCAGGTTTAGGAAGCCCGTCGACACTCATAACGAGCCAGGCTTAGTGAAAAAAATAAAATAAAAATCAGGCTATTTTTAAATCATTTTTTTTTTAGCAAAGTGATTGATTATAGAAGAGACATATTGGCGTAGAAAAGACATGGGTGGTTCCACGATCCAACTGTCTTTCAGCGAGAATGCCGATCAGGTCCGACCTGAGCTCAGGTCATGTTTTTGTGCGTGGAGTACACTGGTGAAACAAAGGCATTAAAATTATGCCCTTTAAGGGCGTAAACGATTTACGCCATTAAAGGGCATAAATCGTTAATGCCTTTGGGAAGGCTTTAAAATTTTGCTTAAAATTCCTATACCATTTACGCCCTTCCCAAGGGCATAAAACGATTTATGCCCTTGGGAAGGGCGTAAAAGAGTATTTATGCCCTAAAGAGCGTAATTTTTATGCCTTTGTTTTACCAGTGTATCGACGAACCCAGCCTTCGATCCTCCTGCGTGGCAGTGGCGTGGACGGGTCAGTTTGAGAAAAGCGGGAATCCAGGCATCGCATCCCGGCGGCGCAGCATCCGTTGACATCTTCCTGGCCGGCCGTCCCGCCGCCGTCCCGCCGTCCCAGCCGCCCCGTTCTCTTCCTGGTTCGCTTCATGCCATAATAAAAACGGCGGCCAGCCTGCAGGCATACGTGTGATGCACACAGAAAAGAGAGAGACAGAGAGAGAGAGAGAGAGACAGAGAAAGAGAGAGAAAGAGAGAGAGTTTTTAATTGCGGCTTGCGTTTCCGCATCGTCGTCTCGTCGCCTCGATACTCTCGATCGGGTTATCGAACAGCGCGCTCGTTTTTCGTACCGCCGTGTGTCCACTGTGTGTCCACTGTGTGTCCACCGTGTGCCCGCACTACTGCGCGCGGGCGTGGCCTCACCAGCGTCCTCTCTTATCCCTCTAACGAGATGCCGCGAACGAGACGCACGAAGGCCTCGCCCGGCCGTCCGAGCGGCCGTCGCCCTTCGCCACTGCATCCCCGGCATGTAATTGCAATTGACCTCTGCAGCGGGAGTGCAGCGGCGCCAGCGCGTCTTCATCGGCCGGACCACGTGACCGACGACGACGTCGCCGACGTCGATTCGGAGCACGGCGTCGGCGGCGCCGCGCCGCAGGTCAGATTTCCCACGTCCCTGCGCCTCGATTGCGACACCGCTTAATTGAATTTGGAGAGCCGCCTGTGCGAGAGAGACAGAGCGACTGCAGAGGCAGACTCGTGGACGGAGTGAGTCCCACGATGGATTCGCGCCGCGCGGGCACGGCCGGCACGGCGTCGTGGCGATCTCCCGGATCGCGTCGCTGCATCGCTGTCGCCATTGTTGCAGATGTCGCCGCCTGTTGCGAAACCGCGCCGGAATAGTGTGCCCCACACTGCGAAAAGAAAATGCTTCAAAAGAAGGACAGTAACGTCAGGGTATGCAGTGAAGCTGATTGGAAATAATGCGAGCAAATCCGGGCAAATCAAATCCGGCGGCTCGGCGTCGTGAAGGGGGGGGGGGTATGAGAGGTATTTATTTGCACGACGTCATGTCGCCTGGCGGCCTGTGGCGGCTGCCGAGAGGTTTTGCCGCGGCGCCGCGTCGCGCAGAGTCGCGCCCTTTGCCGTTTTTGTCGCCATTATTTCTCGCAAAGTCGGCAAACACCATAAGAAGGCGCCGGGACTTTGTTTCCGACGCAGGGGCTTGAGGGGACCTGGGGACCGACACGCGTCAGCAGCGCTAACGCGAGTACACTACCGTGCCTTCTCGTTTTTGCGACTCCCTCGCGTTGTCTTCATTTCATTCTCACGTTTTGTCAGTTTGACAGCCCGTTAGTACCGACACGAGTCGCGATAGGGCGCACCGCGCGCATCAACCGCGAAACGGTCAAATGGCGCCGTCGAATGGGCGGCCTACCTCGCAGGGGTCTCGCTCTGTCTCTGTCGCACTCGTGGGGCGCCCCGCGGCGGTGCGAGAGAGACAAGCGAAGATCCTTCGGCTGGCGACAAACGATGCGCGTTTCGGGCCGCGGCCGCGTGCTGCCGCGCTGCAGGCTGTGCGGCGTCGCTCTCTCTCGCACTCGTGGGGCGTTCCACGCGTTCCACGCGTTCCGCGCAGGGGTGCGAGAGAGACAGCGGCGAAATGCTGTCGGCCCGCTGCGCGCTGCGCACCAAGCCGCCGTTCCGTTCCGCTTCGTGCCGATAAGGCTGCGTCCGTCAGTCCGTCACCGGGGCAAAGGTGTACTTACCGGGTACCGCGGCACAGGTACCTCGCCGACGAGACGATACCTCGCCGTCGGCGGCGGCAGCGCAGCGCGCGACCCGAGCAAGCCGCCAGCGCCGCCAAACTTATGCCGCGGCGCGCGCTGTTCACGGGCCTTCCCTGCCGCCGGACTCCGAAGGACTCCGAAGGACCGCGCTGTCTCTCTCGCACCCCGACGGGACGCCCCCTGAGTGCGACAGAGGCAGAGCGACGAGGCGATCCCGCGGAATGAGGCGGCTGCTTGCGTATTCCAGCTGCGATTGCCGTCTGCCTGGTTGGGCATCTTGGGCCGGCCGAGTCGGGCCGACGGCAGCCGATGGCGGCCGATGGCCACGAACGGGATTCGCCGCCATGCCGCCAGCGTCGTCGCCGAGCACCCGATTCCGCGCCGCGATGACGCTCATGACGGCGGCGGAGTTCTGCATGGCGTTTTGAGCGAGTGCCCGGCCCACCGTAAACAGGGAACAGCGCGACTCGGACCGAGTCACTCGGGGCGAAGAACGGCCGGGGCTTCGGTTCGCTCCCCGGTTCGGTTCCCCGTTACAACGAGGAAATCACCCGCTCGGCCAGTCCACTCCACTGTAGTCCCCACTTCTTATTCATGCAATGCAGCGCGGGTTTATCTCCACTAGTAAATTGGCCGCTGTCCACTCCAGGTGCGCTACGCCGTGCTACGCCCGCCTCCATGCCCCCTTCCCCACCGCCACGCTCTCGCGGGTTTATTGTGTGTGTTTTGAGGTATTCGACAGTCGCGTCTTTCCCCGGACAAAGCGTTTTTTGTTGTCTCCCCGAAGGTTCAATGACGTTTAATGAAAATGACCGAGTAAAGTACGTTCGCCGCCCACGCGTGGAGGTCATTCATCAGGTGAGCGTCGCGGGCCTTGGCGGAGTCGGAGTGGCGACCCGCAGGCCGAGTCAATGTCCCTCCGGTTGCTGTGTCCGGCCGAATCACCGATTCCTGGTTGTCGTCGTGGAGGCCGTGTGCGCCGTTCCTGCCATGCGAGCGCCACTGTGTCCACGACGCTCTGTCTCACTCGCACCCTGCACAGCCTGCCTGCTGGCGTGCGTCAAAATTCAAGTTTCAAGTTTCAAGTTAGGGGTTCAACTAGCAGCCGCCACGGCCGTAAAGCAGACCGTAACCGCGGCCGTCCGCGAGGCGGAGTCCGGCGGCCGGTGCGGGCGCCTCGGTCCTGGGCATGGCGATGCTGCACCCGAAGGACGACGGCGACCTCAGCTTACGTAAGTTCATAAACGCCCCCTGATTCGGGGCAGGGCGTGGCGTGGCGTGGCGGGCGTCGCGTCCTGTTCCGACGCCGGGGCGGCGGCAGGCGGCGGCAGGCGGCGCGGCCGAGGCAGGCCGAGGTGAGGCAACCCTACCTGTACCCTCGGAGGAGCGACTCCAGCACGCCGCGACACGGTGCCGGACAGACGAGCCGCCAGCCAGGCAGCCAGCCGCGTCGACCAAAACCGGCCTAGAGGGGGGAGGCGTAGGGGCCGAGGCGGCAGAGGCCCGCGGTGGGGCGGGGGGGCGAGGGGCACCTGCAGCAGTCAGGCCGCGCAGCTCGCCGTGCTGGTGGCTGCGTCCGAAAGTGCACCTGCCGTCCCCCTCCCCCGCCCCGCGCCTCAATGAACAGCCGGCCCGCGCGGCGAGCTCGGCGAGCGCAGCGCAGCGTTACCCGAACGCAGCTTCGGGCGCGCGGCTCGGCGCTCGGCTCGAGACCGCCCGGCGGCCAGCCAGCCAGCCAGCCAGAACAGGGAACAGGGGCGCCCCCGCCGAAGCAGCCAGCCAGCCAGCCGGCCAGCCCGCAGCCAGCAGTGCGCGCCGCCACCTCGCGCCGGTAGGACGCAGGGGTACCGTCCTTCTCGCGCGTGCCCGTCTGCGCTGTGCGTTCACCCGAAGTGAGCGCGGTGTGTTGACTCGACAAGTGTGTCGTGTGTGAGAGTGTGAGTGAGTGTGTGTGTCTGTGCGTTGCCGCCGCGGCCCGGACGCGTAGCGTAGCGTAGCGCTGAGGGAGCTTGGACGAAGCGCAAGGTGTGTTTGGCCTGCGTGTACTAAAGTGCGTCTGCCAGTGGATACGGATTAAAGCACCTGCCCGTCGCACCCCCAACAGGTGAGTCTTCATTCTGCGTTCTGCGTTTCGATCCTGGCCGCCCTTTGACGGGGCACGCAGCGCCTAGCAGCGCCGCGCCGACGGCGACAGTCGAAGCTCGCAGGCTGGAATCGTATCGGGGCCTGTTCCAGGCTGCTCCAGGCCGAGGCGAGGCGCCCCTGGAATGCCAGGCCAGGCTCTCCCTCTCTGCTCCAGTCCATTCCAGGGCTCCAGGCTGCAGCCGCCAAGCCTCGGCAAGGCACTGCCTCCGAAGCACCGGCGAAGCTCGAAGCTCGCTGGCGGGGCTCCAGGGAGGCCAGTGGCGGGCTCGATACCACTGCAATGGCTGAGTCTGCGAAGTCTGTAAAGTCTGCGTCGGCGGTGGTGACACTGGGCGTCTCCGAATCCGAAACGTACACTGTGAAGACCTCTGGAAGCTCTGAAATACCTGGGTGCCTATGACACACCCAGGGCGCCGAGTGAGGCTCGAACCGGCGTCCCGCGGGTTCGAACGGGGGCGTCGCTGACCGCTCGGCTACACGAGGGACCCCCGAAGTGAACCACGGGCGTTTGATGTGACCCGGCCCATCGACAGGCGATCATGGAGCGATGAATGGAACACCTGTTGCGGGTTCTCGCTGCCGCCCTGCCGCCCCGCTTTCTGCTTATCTGCCACGAATAGGTGACCGCAGTCTTCGACTTCCTGTCGGACAAACGATTCTCCCAGAGCCCGAGGAGTTGAGGACGCGGCGCCGACGCCCCCCCCCCCCCCATCTGCCTTACGCACCTGCAGCTGTCCAGCCGTCCAGCGGCACGCCCCGCTTGTGGGAGCGGCTCTGTCTCTCTCGCACCCGCGCGGGCCGCTCCGTGAGTGCGAGAGAGAGGCATCGGCCTACAGTGGCGCGGTCTCCGCGGATTGTTCTCTTTTTCCGCGGTGGGCGTTGCCGGCGTCGCCGAAGAGGCGCAGTCTCTCTGTCTCTCTGCCGTCGGCAGCGGCGTTGCAGTGTGGCTCCGCTCACAAAGACGGGGCCCCGTCACGTAACGCGTTCGAAATCCCCTAAGAGCTGTGCAAATGAACGGCGGGCCTTAGCGAAACCGAAGACCAAGACCCCAGCCGCGCCGTGCCGCCATTTGAATTGCAAGTCCTGTGGGAACGCGGGGCGCCGCGCCGCCGCACTGCAAGTCTCGAAAACGCAATTGATTTGATTGGCGTTTCGTCCCCTTTTCGGGCCGCGTTCCACTGGGGCCTGGCTGCCTGGCTGGCTGCCTGGCTGCCTGGCTGGCGGGGCCCCGAATCAGGTCAGCCCAGCAGACACCTGAGCCTGAAAGGCTTGTCCTGGCGGGGCCTAACTCACTGTCCAGCGGCGCGGTTCCGCCACGCCGCCACGCCCGGCCCCCTGATTGGCGAGCTGGATCACGAGTGCGGCCGCCGGCACCGCCGGCCCGCAGACCGAGAATCGTTCTGTCTCTCTCGCACCCACAGGGGACGCCCCATGGGTGCGAGAGAGACAGCGACGAAAAGGACTCTCGGAATCCTGCGAGCCTGCCAGCCCGGCGCGGCCGAACCACGGCTGGACCTCGGCTCTCGGCCTCGCTTCGCGCTGGGAGAGGTCCAACAAGTCCCTCAGGAAGTCCGGCGTCCTGGAGGTCCTCCGCGAACCTCCGCGAACCTCCGCGAACCTCCGCGAACCTCCGCGAACCTCCACGAACCTCCGCGCCTGCAACGGCGCCGTCTTTGTTGTTGTGCGGCGGCGGTCTCATTCCGAACAGTGTGCTACTCCGTCTCGCTCTGTCTCCCTCGCACTCCCCCGGAAAGGCCCGCGAGTGCGAGGGCGACAGAGCGACGAAACTATTGTTCGGAATCAAGGTGCTGCTGCTGGCCTGACCGCCACACGGGCTGCCAACTGTTGTCGCTGTTGTCGCCCGGCGGTCGCGCGTTGTTAAATTTGGGGCAAGAGCGCGGTGCCGCGGTGCCGCGGTCGCGGGCACGGCCGGGCCTCGTGCCAGACAGAGAGAGGGACAGAGACCGACAGTCAGACGGACAGAGAGGACCCGTCTGGGATCACGAACACCCACTTCCTGCGCCGTAAACACTTCGGGCGCCACGCCGCACCGCGGCGCACAGAGCGCTTGTACTCGCCGAGGACTTCAAATTTCATTTTCTAGTCACTATTTTTGTCACTGGCTCTCCAGCAGGTTCTGTGACACTGTTTGTAAAACCAGTGTAGCTAGGCCTCTCGTCTCCCGTCGTTGCAAAATTTTTGACAGCCGAACGCAAACGCCTCATTATTCATCATTATTCATCATCTGTTTTTATATTTTCTCGTCTCGGATCGCTCGGATTGCTTCGAACGGCCGGCAAGTCGACTTGCTAACTCCACTCGGCGGTGTTGTGAAACTTCCGTCGCCCTGCCGCGCGCCGCCACGCCCCTCCAGCGGGCTCGCTGTCTCTCTCGCACTCGGGGGGCGTCCCGGTCGGAGTGCGAGAGAGACAGCGCGACAGCCTCCAGCGGTACGCCCCAGGCCGGTCTATTGGCCACTCTGCGTTTCATTGTGTCTGGGCCACAAGTAATAAAGTACCTCTCGGCGGCGGGAAATTTTCGCCGCTTGGAGCGTTTTTGTGGCTCGCCGGGTTCTTATCGCGACAAGCACGTCCAATGCTTGAAAATGTGCACGAAGTGCGACATTTTTCACCAATTCGTTCGCAGTGTACGTCACGCCATCCACTTGACTGAGGTGACGTTGATTTCCATTTGGCAATTCGCGTTGCCGGAATTTGGCAGTGCTGTGGACGCCGCCGAGCGGCCGCTCCAGGAGTACGCGGAAATGCGCACTGGTCGGGTTGAACGCCTGTCGCTGGAACCGCCGCCTCGCCCCTCCGCCTCACTTCACAGCTGACATGTGCCGTCGCTCCGTCTCTCTCACACCTACGGGGGACGCCGACGAGTGCGAGAGAGACAGTTGGCCGATGCTGGACGCTCGGAGTCACCACACTGACATTACATAACATTTGGTGCAGGCGGCAGGCCGAGGCAGGAGCGCCACGACGCGGTGCGGCTGCCGGCCGGCTGCGTTGCTGCGTTGCTGCGTTGCGCAGTCCTGAGTGTATGCGTGTTTTCGAGGCCCCGGAACAGCCCGGAGGAATCCTCCAAGACGAGCGGCCCGCTCCGGCTTCACGCCATTCCGTTCCCTTTTTTCGTTGTTTAATTTGGTTTTTATTGCGGAAGTCTATTGTGGGTCGAATTTGGCGGTGCAGCGAAACCGCACGGCGGCTTCGCCGCGCTCGCCGCTCGCCGCGCGGAGGTGCGGTGGGGCTTTCCACTCTACAGTGCCGTGTGTTTCCGCCGGGCCGTCCGTCAGCCCGTCGGGCCCAGAGCACTGCGCACTGCACTGCCAGAACACGGCTGCATTTATTTCCCGCACTCCTCGACAATCGACCGGGAACCGCCGGGAACGGGCTGCACGCTTTTTCGGCGGTGTACAGGTTGCACGCCGGCCGGCCGGGCGTAAGCACACCGCACGCGAGGAGTTGTTGTCTCTGTCGCACTCGCGTGGCGCCCCGTGCAGGTGCGAGAGAGACAGAGCGACGACTCTCCGGAACCGCTCGGCAGGGCAGGTCGCCGCAGGTTCGGCCGGCCGGTGCCAAAACGCCGCGCCGAACGCGAGAGTCATTCTTACGACGGGGAGCTGTGACGCGATCCCACTTTAGGGTTGTGAAGTACCTCGGAGTACTACCTGGAGCAGCACTGCCAACGGCCGCCAACGGCCGCCGCACTGCAGATGACGCCTTACCGGTGCAGCGGCAGCGCCAGCAACTCGGACTGCCACCTGGCGGACAAGTACGGCACACTGTTGGCCGTTGCTTCTCATTTAAATGCGGCGGCGTGTGTGTGTGTGTGTGAGAGACTGAATTTCTCATGACGGCTGCCCCGTTGCGTTCCGCACTGCTGGGCCCGGTTGGGTGGCCCGGTTGGGTGGTTCGCCCCCGGCTGCCGCAGGCTGATTCCGAGAGTCGTCTTCGTCGCGCTGTCTCTCTCGCGCTCGTGGGGCGTCCCTTTTAGGTGCGAGAGAGAGGGACAGAGCGACGACAGCGACTCTCGCAATGAGTCTGCTGCCCGCTAGTCTGGCCGCTCATCCCCATCCGCTGCCGTGCCCGGCGGCTGGGCCGCGAAGCCGCGATCGCCGAGCCATGGCACACCCGCATGTTTACATCTCGGGGTGCCGTTTCGTGGGAAACGTTTCCGCGAACGATTGAGTCGGCGGAAGAGCGCGAAAGAGTCTGGCGCGTCACCGCCCTTCTCTCTCTCTCTCTCTCTCTCTCTCTCTCTCTCTCTCTCTCTCTCTCTCTCTCACAGTGTCGCCATGCGGGCCGTCTAATAAAGCCTCATGGAGGTGACTGGCAGGGTCAGCGGCCGAGCCACGCTTGCGCCGCACGAACTTTACAGTTTTTACAAAGTAGGTCGCGTTAAAAAAAAGCGTTTTTGTTTTCCGTCGCGTGGAGTAACACTCTATCTCGTTGTTTACAACCTTATTATTCCGTGTTTAAATTTACCCGCGTTGCAGCTCGCGGGGGCCGCGGCCACACAAGCGCACGCAAGTCCGCACTACGCCGCGGCGGCGCGGGGCCCGGCTAAAATTAACCGCGCGATTTCGAATGAAAGATCGGCCAAAACGGCGGTGGCGGGCAGGGCCACTGGCAGGGCAACTGGCCGCGACTCACGCCGTCGATGACGTCACGACGGGCCGGCGGCACGTCACTG
The DNA here is from genome assembly GCF_012932325.1 of Thrips palmi. Lineage (NCBI taxonomy): Eukaryota > Metazoa > Arthropoda > Insecta > Thysanoptera > Thripidae > Thrips > Thrips palmi. The sequence continues at coordinate 12,108,437 of NW_023144623.1, forward strand.
CGATCGCCATTGGCGGTAATGCATGGATTCATGCCGGCCGGCCGGCCGTGGGGGTCAAAGGCAGTTGCCCGAAACGCCTAATCCACCTGGGGGTTTATTTTCGGAGCGCTTCGCTTGCGTCGCTTGCCTCGCTCCACGCCGCGGACTTTGCCTGTCTTTTGTTTTGCTTGTGCACTGTAACGCACTCTGCCGTTAAAAAATCATTTCCCCCGGATTCCTTCGGTATTGTAAGTACCGCTGTTGCGTTCGCGGGCGGCAGCGTTCGGCCGTAAAAGAAAATGTGCATGCGTTGCCATTGTGTCTGATAGCATTTCCATCACGACCGCGTTGCCGTGTTGCGCCGCGTTCTCACCGTCTTCCTCCTTCATATACTGCTGCCTACGCTGTAAAAAAGAAAAGAAAATCGAAACAACAACAGGGAGAAAACGATTTATCTCCCTGGAGGTTCGATTCGAACATTTGACTCGATGTGAGGGTGTTTGCCTCCTTCTCCTCCCTCCTCCCTCATCCTGCTCCTCCTACTTCTCTTTCTCCTTCTCCTCCTTCTCGACAGACAGACAGTCAGGCACCAGCAAGACACACATGCAGGAGGCGCTCCTTGCGGTGTGGCTGCATGTTTGTGGAAAGAAAGATGCTTTGTCGTAATAGCGTTACGTCGCTAACGACACTCGGCGCCGCGGCCATGCTCAGCGTGTCGTCATTTAGGCACTTTGGCACGGCAGCAAAGAGAGAGAGAGAGACAGAGAAGGTGATTCTCAGTGGGGGGGGGGATTTTCGGTTTAATTAGTCGCGGCAATTTAAAGCAGTCGCGCGGTGGAGCTTTGATCTGCGTTTAAACCAGGCTCGGACTGGCCCCCAAAAGGCCCCGGCAGATAAGACCGCAAAAGGCCCCCGATCAACATTGTTTTTACCCTTCATGACCAACTTTTTTAATGCCTTTCAATGCAACTAGATTGGACACAGTGGCCGCCCAAAGTCAGCAAAATCAGCAAATTTCCGAGATTCGACCACTTTTTTGACCAACTTTGGTCCCAAAATCGTTGCGGTCAAAGGCAAAATCGTTGTGGTCAACGTCTTCCCGATACAGGGCATGAAAGAGTAGGGTCTTAAGAATACTAGGTCGTCGAGGGAGGCCTTTTAATGCAACTAGATTGGACACAGTGGCCGCCCAAAGTCAGCAAAATCAGCAAATTTCCGAGATTCGACCACTTTTTTGACCAACTTTGGTCCCAAAATCGTTGCGGTCAAAGGCAAAATCGTTGTGGTCAACGTCTTCCCGATACAGGGCATGAAAGAGTAGGGTCTTAAGAATACTAGGTCGTCGAGGGAGGCCTTTTAATGCAACTAGATTGGACACAGTGGCCGCTCAAAGTCAGTAAAATCAGCAAATTTCCGAGATTGGACCACTTTTTGACCAACTTTGGTCCCAAAATCGTTGCGGTCAAAGGCAAAATCGTTGTGGTCAACGTCTTCCCTATACAGGGCATGAAAGAGTAGTGTATTGAGAATACTAGGACGTTGAGGGAGGCCTTTTACGGCAACTAGATTGGACACAGTGACCGCCCAAAGTCAGCAAAATCAGCAAATTTCCGAGATTCGACCACTTTTTGACCAACTTTGGTCCCTAAATCGTTGCGGTCAAAGGCAAAATCGTTGTGGTCAACGTCTTCCCGATACAGGGCATGAAAGAGTAGGGTCTTAAGAATACTAGGACGTCGAGGGAGGCCGTTGGCCGCTACTAGATCGAAGCAGTGGCCGCTCAAATTCAGCGAAAACGGCTACTTTCGGAGATTCAATCACTTTTTGACCAACTTCGTGACGTTACTGGTCACAAATCCAAAGGCCCCGGCAGATTTTTCTGCCTGTCTGCCCTGGCCAGTCCGAGCCTGGTTTAAACCAGACGTGTGTACGTAAATGGGTGTTTGTCCTAATCCCGCCTTGAAACCGCGTCTTCCGCGGACCAGGACCGATAAGCATGTGTGTGTGTGTTCGCTGTCTGCCTGTGTAGGTGTGTGTGTGGGTACGTACGTCCGTCCGTGTGTGAGTGTGTGTTTGGCAGCGTGAGGCCCAAGGCCTTGGACTTGGCCGCAAGCTATATTGCCAGGAACCGGGCAGACAGGACCTATTATAACTTGGCGACGACGACCCGCTGATAAAAGCGACTTTCGTACTTCCCTCGATGCGGTTTTTATTTTTCCCCGACGAGAAAAACAAGCCGTCCTCCGTAATAACACTTTAATCCGTGTGTTTTCCGAATTTCTCAATTTTCCTCATTTTTCTCAATTTCCCGCGCGGGCCGGCACACGTTCCGACAGTAAAAGCGAGGAAAGCCAGTAATTCTGTTCGGCGTCGATGATTGATAATTCGTGTTTTTTACGAGCCATTGTGTGTGGCACTGCGGCGTCGTGGCGCCGCCCGCGGGAGGAGAGAAGACACTTTAAACCTCTTTTTATTTGTCATTTTCTTCTTCTTCTTCTCCTCTCCCGTTGCTCCTTTTCTTCTTGTCTTCCTCTTCTAATTGAGAGAGTATTGATGCCCGCGACACCGTGCCGCGAACCCTGTCGCACCGCCAATGCAAAACGTCTGTCGGACCTTTATTTTTGCTGTTGTTTTACGTCGATTGTGGTTCTGCCACATACCGATGGAAGGTGTAGCGAGTCGATGGAAATTAAGTTTTTTGTTTTACATACTTGCGGAGTAAAAGTAGTCGTGGTCGGAAACGCTCACAACTGCTGGAAAGAATTTGAAAAGAAATGATGGAATTGATTTTAAATTGATGAAAGTGAAACGTCGCTGAAGATCATGCCTGGGGAATGTCGTTTCGACTGCCGGCAAGTCATTCCGCGGGGACGCGAACGCCGAGAGGGAAAAAGTTGCGAGAGGAAAGAAAATAAAGAAAAACAGAAAGGGCTCTTGGATGCTGAAAAGGGCAGCAAGCAAAACATGACGGGCGTGTTTGAGACCTGCGTCAAGGCTGCTTCGCGACGCTCGTATGCAAAGAGCGCACAGCTTGTACAGCAGCAGCATGCAAAATAAAATGTTTACAAAACCAACTAAACAGGTTTTTAACGAATATGGCAACGCAGTTTGTCGTTTGTCCGCGCCGTTCGGACCCGCCAGGAAATCAGCCGCTCTGCCGCGCCGCCGTGTCAAAACAACGACGCCTGCACTGCAAATCATGCATTTATGGGACACGACTTTGGAACGAGCGACAGGGACGTTTCGTCGCTGGGAGCTGTCAAGCAAACGCAATTTTTATCTTCGTTTTTTAGGGTTTTTGAAATTGGAGTCTTGGCTGCGACGGACGGCGGCCCAGTCGGTGTCGAATGCGTTCGGGCCGTGCGGGGCCCCTGCGGGGGCGTCGGCGCCGCGGTCGGTCGTTGGAGGACAATTGTATCTCGTTGGCTTGGCGCGCGGTTTGCGGGTGACAGTAGTTCGGGGACACGTCACCGCGCTGGTCGAATGAATCACTCACGAGGCAGCTCTCGCATCATTTCTGTGCCTTCTTCTGTTGCGACACGGAGACAAGTGCAGTCGGTTTCGGATTGGTATTCCCTTTCCTTTTCGGGGAGTCCCCAGCACCGCGTACACTATCGCAGGGCGGCACCGCAGCCTCGCCGCCACGCCCCAGGCAGCGCGCCAACCGCGCCGCACCGCCGCATCCGCATGCGCGCCAGAGCTGCCAGATAGCCAGACTGACTGACGACACGGTAGTGTGGTGCGACCAGATGGGTGTCTCAGGGCCTCTGTTGGTGTCTGAGAGCGGTGTCTTAAGGCGGTGTCTTAAAGGCGGTGTCTTAAGGCAGTGTCTCAAGGCGGTGTCTTAAGGCGGTGTCTTAAGGCGGTGTTTTAAGGCGGTGTCTTAAGGCGGTGTCTTAAAGGCGGTGTCTTAAAGGCGGTGTCTTAAAGGCGGTGTCTTAAAGGCGGTGTCTTAAGGGCGGTGTCTTAAAGGCGGTGTCTTAAAGGCGCTGTCTTAAAGGCGGTGTCTTAAAGGCGGTGCCTTAAGGCGCTGTCTTAAGGCGCTGTCTTAAGGCGGTGTCTGAGCAGATGGCACGGCTGCCTCCCTCGGTTGCCTACCCTCTGCTCGGCGGGCGGCGTGGCCCGGCTGGCCTGGCCCGGGAGGTCGGCGCGCGGCCCGTCGCTTTACTTCGCTCTACTCGCACATGATTGTCATCCTGAGGTTAGAAAGTAGCAAATTGCGGGGCGGCTCGATTCAAATTGGTCGCGCGGCTGCCTGCGGTTTGCTCCTCTCGGTTTGGTTCCCCCTCGCTGCCATGCAGCCAGAGCACTGCACTCGGTGCGCGGCCTTCTCCGCGACCCCTTGCGGCTTCAATCGTTTGAGGCGTCTGTCGCACTCGCTGGGCGCGGTGGCGGTGCCCACACTGTGTGTGTGTGTGTGTGTGTGTGTGTGTGTGTGTGGCATGGCAACCTGCTCGTCGGCACCGTCGGCACCGTCGGCACCGCAGAGCTATCATCTGATCAGGCAACCTGCCGGGCGGGTCGCGGCTGGTCGCGGCTGGTCGCGGCGCGCCGGCTGCTCCAAGGTCGGGCACTCGGTGTCTCGGGCCGCGCGCCGCCAGCCGGCTCGCTCTGTCCCTCTCGCACTGGCGGACCGTCCCACAGTGGCGCGCGAGAGAGAGAGCGACGATTCGAAAGCGGCCCGCAGCCGCCGTGCCTTTAGTCCGCCACGCGCACAGCCTCTATACCCGTCGGTCTGTGTCTTTTTTCGCGTTTTTGCGTACGGTGGCTCTGCCCGGTCTTTGGGCGCTCACGAATCCCAGGCTGGGCAGGTGGGAAGGAACTCTGGTGAAGTCGAAGATGATTGTGGGTGCTGAAGAAGACGGTGACGCACAGTAGGCCAGAAGCCCGGCGCAGGCGGCCAAAACTCTAGACGCGTTTTGGGCCCCTGTTCGGAGAGCAATCCATTGGTTGGGTCACACGTGCGGTTCGAGGACCTTTTAGCGACTCTGGAGCTCAAAACGCGTCTAGAATTCCGGCCGCCTGCGCCGGTTTACACTGTGTGACGCAGGGGAAGATGGCGAAGCCGGCGATTGTGAAGCCAGTAGTGAAGATGGAAGAAGAGGAGTCGCGCGGAAACGTGCCTCGAATGTTGTGCCGTGCTGCGACGCGTGTCGCCACGCTCTGGCGGCGTGCGCGTGCGCTGCCAGTGTCCTCACTTCCGCGCGCACCGCCAAAATATTTAATTAGTCATTGTGGCCGTTTTGCCTGCTTTATGGTTCCTTTTCGCCTCCTTTTTCCTCTCTTTTTTTGCTTCCCGTGACGCCGCGATGGTTGGGTTGGGCCACTTTGCCGGGCGTGTGGGTCGCGGCAGTCGCGGCAGTCGCGGCAGCCCTGTCGGCTCTCTAGGCCGCCGTGATGAAACGACGCGCGCACCTATACGCCAATACACCACACAGGTGCCAACATTGCAAGGAGCTCAATGTCGCAAGCACGCCTAAAACGAGAAACACTCGAACCACATCGCTCGCGCGGTCGACTGGAGGGAGGGAGGCACCGACGGTGGTGAACGGAGCCGAAATCGGGCAGTCGGGCAGCCCGAATGAGATTTGGGGCGGGGACTGCACTGCTACGATTTTTGTCCAACTTGCTCGTCTTGTGTTCAGAAATCCCCGTAGGGTACAATCACTTTTTGATCGGTCTTGGGTGAAGCATCTGTTACCTGTAGAGCCAAATTTGGGCGAGGGAACTTACCAGACTCAAAGCTAGTCGACGAAGCATCCTTGCTTTAAAGTTCGGTTGTGACAGTGAAGTTCCACAGTCGCGGGTCTGCATGTCGTCGTGTCGCTGATTACGTGTCCCGATGGGTCCGCAGCGTCTTCGCCGATCGGCATGCACAGGCAGGCGAGCGCGACATTTGGAATACAGATGACGACGAAGACGTCGGGCAGAAAAACACACTCAGGAGAAATTGATGAAGGCGGGGAGAAGAAAGAAGCGAGTGACGTGACGTGGAAGGCTTCCCGCGCTGCACGCTGCGCTCAGGTTATCCACCCGCGGGACGATATGTCACGTCATTTCTGGACGGTGCCGTCACGGCGGTGGGCTGCGCTGCCTCGGGCTGGCTGTGGCTGGCCGGTGCGTGCGGCTGGAGACTTGCACGCACGTAAAGCCGACTTCCCTGTGAACGCCGTGAACGCCGTGAACACTGGGGGGCGGCGCCGGGAACCAGGAAGGCGCTGATGTTCATTGGGGAGGCGGCCGAAACTCTAGACGCGTTTTGAGCTCCAGAGTCGCTAAGCAGGACTCGAACCTAAAGTGTGACCCCATCAACGGATTCCTCATGGGGAGAGCAATCCATTGGTGGGGTCACACGTTCGATTTGAGGCCCATTTAGCGACTGTCGAGCTCAAAACGCGTTCGGGATTTTGACCGTCTCCACCGGTCTTCTAGCCCACTGTGACGGTTCGTTTTCTAGTGCGTATGCCTCTAGGGTGGCTTTCATTCCTCTACCTGTACGTCTGTCTGTCTATCTGTGTGTGTACGTACGATGTCTGTCTGGGTGTGTCGCCGCGTCCTAGTATGTGCTGCGACCCTTGGAGCCTTGGAACCGGTCTCGCAACGGGACGGGACGGCGCGCTGGGCGTCCTGGCCGCGTCCTGGGCCGCGTCCTGCCCGCCGAGCTTTACGCCAACCTGCCGAGAAGAGAAGAGGGGCCGTGGCTTAGCAGGTGACCGGGGCCCAAGGACCTGCCTGCCAGCCAGCCGGGCGAGCGCGCCTGCCGGCCTGTGTTGCCGCACTGGGGCCCTTCCCCCTCCCCTCCCCCCACGTACGTTGCACCCGAGGAGAAAGTGTGCAGTGAGGCAGGGGGAGCAGTGGCTGCTGCAGCGGGCCGCGCTCACACAGACACACGCACACGCTCCCGTGCTTTACAGGATGTGCGTGAACGCGTGATAGTGATTCACGAGCGCGGCCCCCTGCAGGGGCCCTGCCGGCCCTGCCCTCCTCCGTGGTGATGAGTTTCCCAATACCGAAATGACGCGACAGAAAACTAATGAATCGGAAAGGTTTTTCTCTTTGATTCGCTCGCGGCTCGCGGCCAGAGTGAAGGGCCGTGGACTCGCTGCCGTGGCCCTGGAGTCCCGGCGGTCCAGCCCTGGCGGTGCACAGTGGGCAAACGGCCGAAACTCTAGACGCGTTTTGGGCTCCAGAGTCGCTAAATGGGACTCTAACCGAACGTGTGACCCCACCAATGGATTGCTCTCCGAACGAGGAATCCATTGGTGGGGACACACGTTCGGTTTAGTGACTCCGGAGCTGAAAACGCGTCTAGAGTTTTGGCCGCGTCCACCGGTCTTCTGGCCCACTGTGCGGTGGGCGCGGCGCCGTCGGCAGCCTTTGTGTCCCGAATCCTAGGCCGCCCTCCCCGGCCCGGCGTCCTTGGTAACGTCGTCCTGGCGGCGCCCTGTTCTTGTTCACTTTTCTCGTCAGCATGCCGTAGGTTTTTCCCTGGCGAACCCTTGGGCAATTACAAGTTCTGGCGCGGGCCCACGCCGCCACCCCGGGCACCCCGGGCCGCTGGCATGCTCGAGGACTAATTCGAGGGCAAGGCGTCCGTTGCCACGGCGGAGAGGGATAGCTCACTGCGTTTTTTACCGGCTTCGTCGGGAGTTGGAATGGGATTGGATAAACAGACGCAGCACTGTGGGCCGGGAGACCGGCGGAGGCGGCCGAAACTCTGGACGCGTTTTGGGCTCCAGATTCGCTAAATGGGACTCTAAGCGAACGTGTGACCCCACCAATGGATTGCTCTCTGAATGAGGAATCCAAAGGTGGGGTCACACGTTTGATTCAAGCTACTTTTGAGCTCAAAACGCGCGTAGAGTTTTGACCGCCTGCGCCGGTCCTCTGGCCCACTGTGCACAGGCAGCCAATGTCGCCGACGCCTTGACGTAACGGCTTACGTCGGCGCGTTGGCACACTGGTGCACACCGGCCGTGCCGTGCGTAAAGCCGCATTTCGGCCCAATTTGAATTCGAAACCAGCGCGGCGTTCGGATAACTACCTCAATTTAAAAACGAATAAAATCAAATGGTCTTCTTCACTAACTGGTTGTTATTTCGACGCCGCCCGGGGGAAACCGTCTTGTAAACAAGATGTTTGCGTTGCTGGTGTCTCGTGTCTTGCGGAAAAAGAGAACGAGTTTTGACAGAGTCTTCGAATTGGAAACTCGCGCTCCCTTTTGGCGACACTTCGCGAACTGGCCGTGCGCCTCGCACCACACAGTGTGGACCGCTACAGGGCAACGGGGCCGAAGCAGTCTCCTATTTCAACATGTCTTCGTTGGACATTTGGACATCCATACGGCGTGCATCCGGTATTAATCGTCATTCGTCAATTTTTTCGATTGGTACTCATCGTTCATTCATTTGGTTCTCATTCATTCTTTGATTCAATGTGGCCCTAGTCCGTCGTTGACTTATTTTGTCTCGGCTCATTCATTCATTCATTAGTCCATCCATTCATTTGTCCATTCATTCATTTGCCCATTCATTCATTTGTCCATTCATTCATTTGTCCATTCGTTCATTTGTCCATTCATTCATTTGCCCATTCATTCATTTGTCCATTCATTCATTTGTCCATTCGTTCATTTGTCCATTCATTCATTTGCCCATTCATTCATTTGATCATTCAGCCATCCATCCATCCATTCATTCATTCATTTGTTCATTCATTCATTTGTTCTTTCATTCATTCGTTAATTCATTCATTTAATAATTCAATCATTTATGCGTTTGCCCTGTACACTATAATGCACAGTGCAGCGCCATTCCGCTGCTGGTGCACCTTTCTGCAACGGGCCCAGGGTCACCCAGTGCGGCACACTGCGCGCCACGCACCCACGGCTCGTGCGGCCCGCACTGCCAGTGCACCGAGCAAAGCAGTGCAGGCTGCGGCATTGATCTTGGCTGGATGCATCCACTGCACTGCGAGGCCTGACTGTGACTAAGCACAGAAGCGGCCAAAACTCTAGTCGCGTTTTGAGCTCCAGAGTCGCTGAACAGGGCTCAGACCGAGCGTGTGACCCCACCAATGGATTCCTCGTTCGGAGAGCAATCCGTTGGTGGGGTCACACGTTCAGTTTGAGGCTCTTTTAGCGACTCAGGAGCTCAAAACGCGTCCGGGATTTCGACCGCCTGCACCGGTCCTCTGGCCCACTGCGTGAAGGTGGTGAAGGTGGACCGTCTCGATCCGTGGCTCGTCTCGCCTTCAGTCTTGGGCCGAAAGGGGGCGCTGTGGGCGCGCTTGGCCGCGCTTGGCCGTGTCTCACGCACCGCGGCGTCGCGTCTCTCTCGCACCGCAGCGTGACGCACAAGGAGTGCGAGAGAGATCGACGAAACCGGCGTCGGCGCTCACTTGCGTCCAAAACAGGTGCCAATAAATCGGCGGTCCTTGTTTTCCCGGCTAGTATTGTGGCAGCCGGTAGGCTGAGAGCCCTCGCCCCGTCTCTCTCGCACCCGTGCGGGACGCCCCCGGAGCGCGAGAGAGACAGAGCGACGACTCTCGGACTGCTGGTATGCAAGCGAGAGGGCAGGGAGGACACGAAGCGTTGCGCCAGCGGTGGAGTGGGTAGTGGGTACTACACTGGTACACTCCGCACGGCGTTTGGCCGGAGGGGCCTGGCTGCCTGCCTGGCTGCCTGCCTGGCTGCCTGGCTGCCTGCCTGCCTGCCTGGCCGCGGTCCCATGCCAATCGCCGGGCACGGGGCTGGGCTGGGCCCGACTGCTGGTTGCCCAATGAACTGGGGAAACAGGTGTCTGCATCTAGATGCTTCGAGCAGCCGCTCTTTTTGTCTCGAGACCCTTTTCGACTTGGACCCCTCCCCTCCCCTTCCCGCTTCCGAAAGCCTGGGGGAAACATTCCCGACGGGCTGCGCTAATTTCGCACCGATTTCCAGCAGCGGCAGCGCGGCGTAGTGTAAAGTTTGCGGTGAATAATGCTCTTTTTTATGATGGCGATTTTCGCTCGCCCTTCGCTCGGTCCGCGAGTGCCAGTGCACTGCCAGTGCCTCGGCGGCGGTGCCTGCACGGAGAAAGCACAGTGTGGCGGCGGCTTGCTCTAACGATTATCGAGTAGACAAAAGTGTGCCGGGGCGCTCTGTCTCTCTCGCACCCTGACGGCGAGCCGCGTGAGTGCGAGAGAGACAGAGCGGCGAAACGGCGCCGCTTTGGAGGGATTTCTCTCCCGCCGCCGTGGATCGCGACGAGGCGACTGGAAACGCGACAGTCAATACGGTTTCCAAGACGAGGCGTCTGCTGGCCGGCAGGCTGCAGACTCGCTCGCTGTCTCTCTCGCACTCGTGGCGCGGGGCGTCAATCCGAAGCAGTCGACATGGAATTGAATAATTCGCAGTGGTCGTGCGGCGCCGCCTTGGCCGCTGCTGGACCGTTGCGCGCTGCAAGGCGGTGACGAAAAACGAAGAAGGAGGAGGAGGAGAAGAAATGCAAAAGAAACGAAAAGGAGGAGCGGAGGGCCCCACCGCGCGAGTAATTAAAAATGCGGAGCGTGACTCGGCTTCGCGCGGCGCAGCGCCCCACGATGTTCGCTCCTCGCTGCGACACTGCGACGCTCCGCTCCACTCTGCTGCCACACTGTCTGTGTCGCTCGACGCTCAACGAGCGGCCTGTGCAAGGCCAGACTGAATCGGCCAATTCGCCCGCCTTGTGTGCGTGCCCGCGCTTCGGGCCAGTGCGCGCGCGCGCGCGCGCGCGCGCGCGCGTGTGTGTGTGTGTGTGTGTGTGTGTGTGCGTGTGTGTGTGTGTGTGTGTGTGTGTTTGAGTGTGTGTGTGTGTGTGTGTGTGTTTGAGTGTGTGTGTGTGTGTTTGAGTGTGTGTTTATTCCGGATGAGATATTATTGCGTCCACTTTGTCGCCCACCTATGCGCGCGCCGTTCGGTCGTACGGGTCGCCCGGCCTGATGACGCGTTCACTGTACGCCATAGTTGCTTCAATGAGAGTCTAGGGTCGCGCTGGAGTCTCGCGTGGCGCTGGAGAAGAAGTTGAAGCGGCCACTCTCGGACGCGCAAGTGGCACTATTAGCCCCTCGGAATGGAAAACAGAGTCCAATTTTTAAAGTGGTTTGTTTTGCTGGTGCTGCTTCTGAAGTCGAAGCGAATTTGTCGGGTCCTACTGAAAGTAGTGTGGGGGATATTTTTAAACCAGAGAGAAGCTTTTCTGAACGGGTTCCAAGCGAATAAACGTTTTACTTCCTCCAGACGATACCGAGATCGTTTATTGCAGTGGTTCTCAACCTTAGGGTCGCGACCCCAAGTGGGGTCGCGAAAAAATTTTAAGGGGTCGCGGCGAGGTAGCGGGGGTCGTGTTTTGGGCCGATTTTAAGCAGCCACTGCGTCTGATCCGAGGTGGGCATTTTGCTCCCTCAACGGGCAATTGGTCTTTGAACCTTCCTTTAGCATGCCTTTGTTACGGAGTGTGATTATCAGTCTTAGTTTGGGAGCAGTATTGTCTCAAAGTTGGCCGAAACGGTCAGAAATGTCTTTGAAAAATCATGTTTTGGGTCGATTTTAAGCAGCCACTGCGTCTGACCCGAGGCGGTATTTCGTCCTCCTTCAACGGGCAATTGGTCTTTGAACCTTCCTTTAGCATGCCTTTGTTACGGAGTGTGATTATCAGTCTTAGTTTGGGAGCAGTATTGTCTCAAAGTTGGCCGAAACGGTCAGAAATGTCTTTGAAAAATCGTGTTTTGGGCCTATTTTAAGCAGCCACTGCGTCTGACCCGAGGCGGTATTTCGTCCTCCTTCAACGGGCAATTGGTCTTTGGACCTTCTTTTAGCATGCCTTTGTTACGGAGTGTGATTATCAGTCTTAGTTTGGGAGCAGTATTGTCTCAAAGTTGGCCGAAACGCTCAGAAATGTCTTTGAAAAATCGTTGTGCCTGTTTTTGTCAACTTTGAGACAATACTGCTCCCAAACTAAGACTGATAATCGCATTCCGTAACAGAGGCATGCTAAAGGAAGGTCCAAAGAACAATTGCCCGTTGAGGGAGCAAAATGCCCGCCTCGGATCAGACGCAGTGGCTGCTTAAAATCGACCCAAAACATGATTTTTTAAAGACGTTTCTGAGCGTTTTGGCCAACTTTGAGACAATACTGCTCCCAAACTAAGACTGATAATCGCACTCCGTAACAGAGGCATGCTAAAGGAAGGTCCAAAGACCAATTGCCCGTTGAGGGAGCAAAATGCCCGCCTCGGATCAGACGCAGTGGCATGCTAAAGGAGGGGTCCCGTGGGGTCGCGAAACTTTTCCTGGGGGTCGCGGAAATTTTTGGCTACAAATTTGGGGTCGCGAGCCGAGAAAGGTTGAGAACCGCTGGTTTATTGCAAGATATGTGTGGAGCGCAACGACCCGGCACGGTCCGTCCGTCCGTCCGTCTGTCTGTCTGTCTGTCTGTCTGTCTGTCTGTCTGTCTGCCGCTCGGACCACAATGGGCCGCGTCGCGTCGTTGGCCCACCAGGTTGCTTGGTTACGTCACGTCCCTCGGGAACCCCTCTCCCTCTTTCATCCTCTCTCTCTCTCTCTCTCTCTCTCTCTCTCTCTCTCTCTCTCTCTCTCTCTCTCTCTCTCTCTCTCTCTCTCTCTCTCTCTCTCTCTCTCTCTGTCACTCGCAGTGCTTACTAACGTTTTGTTTCGCCTCTCGTTCCAGGTGAGGCTGCGTTCCGATTTGGAGACCGTGGCGCGGTTTCGTCCCGCGGTGAAGAGGACGGGACAGTAAGATGACGGGCGTGGGCAGGGTGCACGGTGCACCGTATGCACCACCACTGGCGCGGCGGTGCACTGCCGCCTCGCGCCTCAAGGCCCTGCAGCGCGCCGCAGCCAGCGTGTTCCTGGTTGAGCGCGCCTGTGTGTGTGTGTGTGTGTGTGTGTGTGTGTGTGTGTGTGTGTGTGTGTGTGTGTGTGTGTGTGTGTGTGTGTGTGTGTGTGTGTCCGTGCGTAAGTGGTGATCGATGGCTCGCTGCAGGCCAGGTGCATTGAACATGCGCCCGCCAGCAAAAGTAGTCATCGCCATTTATTTTTTTTTGGGGTCGGTTCTTTTCTCGGTGGAAGGGCGAAGGCGTGATTGGCGTTGTGGTCGTGTGCGTGCGCTAGCATGGATCACCACCACCACCACCACCACGCGGCACCACCATGGTGCAGCATTCGTCAACGGTGTGACGGATCGCGGAGCACAGGGCGTATAACCTTTCGGGTCGTGGATTCGTTACGTGTTTCGTGTGGCCGCGCTGTGGGCCTTTCGAATGCAACGCGCAGCGCGGTGGGTCTAGCGCAGCCTAGGGCAGCCTAGGGCAGCCCAGGGCAGCCTAGAGCAACCGCCGGGCCGCACTGATGAGGGACATCCGCAGAGCCCGTGCACCGAAGGAGTGCAGGGACTCCGTCTGTCTGTCTGTCTGTCTGTCCGTCTGCCTGTCTGTCTGTCTGTCTGTCTGTCTGTCTGCCTGTCTGTCTGTCCGTCCGTCCGTCTGTCTGTTGGTTTGATTATTTGTCTCTTTGTCTGTCTGCTTGTGAGACGTGACCCGTCACTCTCACTCACTCACTCACTCACTCACTCACTCACTCACTCACTCACTCACTCACTCTTTCACTCACTCTCTCACTCACCCACTCACTCACTCACTCACTCACTCACTCACTCACTCACTCACTCACTCACTCACTCACTCACTCACTCACTCACCGACGAGTGCGAACGTTCGAAAGGAAGCGAGCGGGACCTATACCTCGGCTCGGCTCCTCCGAGTCTCCTCGGCTCGGCTCCTCGGCTCGGCTCCGCGCTGCTCGCGCTGCGCTGCCCGGACGGCATTCTCGCCGCGGTGCATCGGGAAAAGGGCCCAAGGGCGTGCCGCCTAGGCCGCCTAGGCTGCGCGGGAGGTCGCGGGAACGCCGCTAGAGCGCTGCTGTGGCTCTGTAGCGCGCCGCACAGTGAGCCAGAAGAGCGATATTTATTATTTGTCGAGCCCCCCAGGATCGCGTCGCACCGTGCGGCCACTGGCTGCCTCCCTCCTGCAGCGTTTGACGGCCGCGCCAAACAATGTACACCCTCGAAAAGGGAAAGGAATGCGATGGCGATTGGAGAGGAGAAGGCGCGCTCGCTGTGAGGCTTGAAAAAGGGCGGAGAGAAGTATAAAAGAAGAAAGCAGGAATCGGGCAAAAGTGACACTGCGACTGCGAGCGGCTGCTACTCCCGCTGCACTTCCCACACACGCGCCCGCACACGCTCTCTCACTCACTCACTCACACACACACACACACACACAAACACACACACACACACGCCGCGCAGAGGCTCAGGACGGGTCGACCTATCGACCTACTGAGTCGTGCTATCATTCCTCCTCCATATGGCGCGAACCCCCCACCTCTGCACCTTGGAGTCCCGTACGTGTGCGCTGTGTGTGTGTGCGTGTGTGTGCGTGTGCGTGTGTGTGTGTGTGTGCGTGCGTGCGCCCGCGCTATGCAGTGAGGGCCCATATGCGAGACGGTGCGAGCGCATCCGCCTTGCCTCGCTCCAACGGACCGGTAGACTACAACACGGCAATTCGTTCCACGGGTCAAAACAAAGTGGGTCGGGGGAAAAAATTGGCGGTGTCGTCGGTATTCGAACCCACGACGACGTCTCCCTCCGCTTTTGGGTTTTGGAGCAGAGGGCCTTATCGTGCGAGGCCTGGCCGCGGTGCAGCTGGCCGTGTTTTGGACGCTCTGTCTCTCTCGCACTCGCGCGGCGCCCCGTGGGGGTGCGAGAGAGACAGAGCGACGACGGAGACCGCAGGGCACCGCAGGGCACCGCAGGGCCACGCTGCTCCTTTTCGAGACCGGATGGGGCCTCGCGGTCGCTCTGGGCTGCTCTGCGGTGAGGAAGTCGGCGCAGTGCCGCGTCGCTCTGTCTCTCTCGCACCTACGCGGGACGCCCCACGAGTGCGAGAGAGACAGAGCGACGAATCAGTGTGCAGTGCTGCAGCAGGCGGAAGAGAGCGTGCTGCAGTTTGAGCGTCCAGAATCCCTGAATCCCCGAAGCCTGGTCCGTGTTTGCCCCGGCACGCGCGCGCCGCGGCCCACCACACAGTGGGCCAGAAGACCAGTTGCGGCAGGCAAAACCCCAGACGCGTTTTGAGCTCCGGAGTCGCTGGACAGGACTCAAACCGAACGTGTGACCCCACCGATGGTTTCCTCGTTCGGAAAGCAATCCATTGGTGGGGTCACACGGTCGGTTCGAGGCCCATTTAGCGACTCGAGCTCAAAACGCGTCCGGGGTTTGGACCGCCTCCACCGGTCTTCTGGCCCACTGTACGCCGCGCACGCCCCCTGCTCGTCGCTTGTCGCGGCGATAGCGGCCGATAACGACGCAGCAACACAGCGACCAGGAAGGGGGGAACAGGTCCTGCAGCGCGGCGGCGCGGCGGCGGGGTTCGAACCGCCGCCCCCGGCTGTGAGTCTGTGTACCGCCGGTGGCCGTCACGGCGTGTTTGGAGGGCAAAGGGGCGTTGCCGGCGGCCTTCCGCTGGCGCGGCCGTGGCGTAGCCGTCGTCGTGGACGCGGGGCCAACACGGTGACACCGCGGTGACAGTGACGGCGAAGGTAGAAAGCAGCGAGTACACGTGGTTCCCACGAGGGGCTGCGCGCCGCCGTGCGTGCCACGCCCCGGGGGCAGGCCGACGGGGACGACGACGGCCGGGCAAGGAAAGCAGGCACGCCACTGGGACGCCTGGATGCGCCCCGAGGTGGCTGCGCCATGGCGGCGGCCGTGCGGTCGGTCGGCTTGATGACGGGTGTGAGCATCGCTTCGCGCGGTCGCACTCGGCCGAAGACGAGCGAGACGAGCGCGACGAGCCACCGCAACGACGGTCTTTACCTGGATCCGGGACGGACTGACTCCAGTCCAGAACGGAAAGTGTGTTCTAGTGACTGCCCGCGCCAAAGGCACACGCACGCGCGCTTTCCTGGGGGACGCGGTGCGCGCGGTCGAGGGCAACTTTTCGGAAACGAGTCCCGCCAGTGTAGTGCCACCGGACCGCCCCCGGACCGCCCCCGGGCCCTACGATGCAGTAACTTTCATTATGCATGTAGGCATGGACGATGGCTGCGACCGTGCCGCGCCGCTACGCCGCTCTCGACTCCCTCGCACGACTCCCCGTAATGGCAGGGCAGTCTCTCTCTCTCTCTCTCTCTCTCTCTCTCTCTCTCTCTCTCTCTCTCTCTCTCTCTCTCTCTCTCTCTCTCTCTCTCTCTCTCTCTCTCTCTCTCTCTCTCTCTTTTCCGGGTGTGGCTGTCGCGTGGAGGACGACTTCCAGTGGACACCGGACACGCTGACTGCGGAGCACCCGGGTTCGGCTCGGCCAGGCACGGCCAGATCAGCCCCTTTTCAATATCCGCCTCCAGCCCGCCCATTAAAATGTTTACCTTCTCTGTCCAAGCAGCGCGCTCGGCGCACTTTTGCATATTGAAACGTTAACTCGCGGCGTTAACTGGCGTTTAGACTTCCCTGATGCGCCATTGTCGCCGGCGATCGCGAAAGTGGGCTTGTCTTTTATGTGGCCGCGTCGTGCCGCCATTGTGGGACGCGCAGCGGACGCGCATGTAGGAAGTGTTGGCGCTGTGTGTGTGTGTGTGTGTGTGTGTGTGTGTGTGTGTGTGTGTTTTTGTGTGTGTGCGTGTGTGTGTGGGTAATTGTTACGGGTTGCGAAGCGTGTGCTTGTCGTGTCGTGCTATGCAGCCCGCCCCGTGCGTGTGCGTATGACTCACTCACTCTGTCACTCCCGTTCCCAGGAGCCCTTCCTCGTCCGTCCTTGTCACTCTGCCCGTCCTGCGGGGCATGTCGTGGCACTGGCTGACGCCCGCAGGGATTGGACCCGCCCGCGGAGGCCAAGGCCACCCTTTCTCTCGCTCCGTGTTCCGTTTCTCTCTCTCTCTCTGTCTCTCGGTCGCTGTGGCGGTACCTGTGGAGCGCCTGTGGCATCGACCCAAGCCGGGATTTAACGCCCGTGAACTAGAAAGGAGGGGCTCTGCCCGAACCGCTCGACCTACAGGCATGCAGGGCTTCAGACGCCGTCCTGCAGGCTAGCCCGCCGAACACGGGTGCGTTGCGGCATTGCCTACCCGGTGGAGTTCGGGCGCTAAACCGTCGCACTGCCAAAAGTCTAGACGCGTTTTGAGCTCCAGAGTCGCTAAACGGGATTCGGACCGAACGTGTGACCCCACCAATGGATTGCTCTCCGAACGAGGAATCCATTGGTGGGGGTCACACGGTCGCTTCGGGTCCTGTTAAGCGACTGTGGGGCTCAAAATGCGTCTAGAGTTTTGGCCGCCTACACCGGTCTTCTGGCCCACTGTGCGTCGCTGCACTTCCCCCCTGTCTGCCTGTCTGCCTGCCTGCCTGTCTGTCTGTCTGTCTGCCTGTCTGTCTGTCTGTCTGTCTGTCTGTCTGTCTGTCTGTCGGTCCGCCCGTTGAACCGGAGCAAGTGCCCCACCGCAGCGAGGCCAAGGATGCGCCAGGCGAGCGCTAGGCAAGGCGTGGCAGGCTGGCTAGACAATCGGGGACCTTTGGGTTCGCACGTTCGCGTTGCACGTTTTCCCCGCCGAGGATTATTACGTGCCGTTCATCGGAAGGCCACCCTGCCGAGCGAAAAATGGAAAATGCTTTCTCGTTTTTTGTCGCGCCTCGCAGCGCTTTCCTGGCGTCGTTGTCCTGGATTCCAGGCGATTCCAGGCGGCTTCAGGCGGCGACACGGCGAGCGGGGCCGTTAAAAAGTAGTGACCCCCGTGCGTGGTATGGCCGCGTCGCCGCGTCGCCGCGTCGGGGCTGCAGGCTGATTCCGAGAGTCGTTTAAGTCGCTCCTGTCTCTCTCGCACTCATGGGGCGTCCCGTGTGCGTGCGAGAGAGACAGAGCGACGACAGCGACTCTCAGTCTGCTGTGCGGAGAGAGGCCACTGGAGCACTGCTGTTTGGAAGGCAGTGTGACATTGGGTCATCCCGCTACGGCGCGCCACGGCGGGCTGCTTGCCTCGGCCAGGAAGGCGTCGTCGTCGTGGCGGCGGAAGAGGGATCAGACGAGGTAGGGTGGGGCTGTGCACTGCCATGGCACTGCCATGGCACTGCCACGGCACTGCCACGGCACTGCCACGCCACTGCCACGCCACTGCCGGGGGCTGGGGCTGGGGCTCGCCCCGTCAGGGTGACCCAGGCAGCGCAAGGTGTGGGTCAGGGGGCGGGGTGGGGCGTGGGCAGCAAGGTCGAGCGGCCGGATGGACCGCGATGAGCGCGACCCGCCACAACAGTGGCGGCGGCAAATATTTAAAAATAAAACAGCGACACCAACGACAAAAAAATGTCGCAAATCGACGATGAAGCTGTATTCACTTTAACTTTTTCAAACCTTCAGAAGTGGCGTGATGCGGTCCTTTTAGCACCCAGAGAAGTCCGTGGCTTTTCACATTCTCGTGCCTGAGCACCATCTAGACAGTTGTTTACTGGGGGAGGGAAAAAAGAACGCCTTGCCTTCCAAAGGGGCAATACGGCCTGTGCGTCTGTGCTTATTTTTTTTCCAAGTGTGACGTTTCGTTTAATTGTCCCTTCACTGCGAAAAACGGGTATCCGTCCGTGCCCGCCTCTCTCTAGCGGCGTGCCAGCAAAGCTTGCGCAAAGTTTGTGTCGCCGGCAGCCTCCGTTCCCTGAAAGTCTGAAAGGCAGGATTTCCACCTTGCCGGGAGGCCTACACTGGGAGGCCTCAGCGCAGATAAGCGGGGCTGCGCCCGGCGGGCCGCGCCTCTGTCTCTCTCGCACTCGCGGACCGTGCCGGCGGGGCGAGAGAGACGGGGCGACGAAGCCCCGGCGTCCGCCCTGCGCGGCCCCGCGCGCTGCTCACGAGATAAATGATTGTTTCGAGGGAGGCTGGTTTGGCGCGGCGACCTTCAGTGTCGCGGTGACAGCGCTAATGCCATGCACGTGCCTCTCCAGCAATTCAGTCGCTCTGTCTCTCTCGCTCCCGCGCGCGACGCCCCGCGAGTGGGAGGGAGACAACGCGAGGCGGCGATTCGGCGAACTTGACATCGGCAAGGTTTCCAAGTCGTGCGTCGTTTTGGCGGACTGTCACGAGCGGCTGCGTTACGCTCTACGTGGGACAGCGCGTCTCGTCGGAGGACGAACGGACCAAAATTCGCGCCGCGTTTCGAACGCACTCGATGTCGCCGAGTTGTCGTTGCCTTTGGGTGCACGGTGCGCCAGAAGACCGGTGGGGGCGGCCAAAATCCTGTGCGCGTTTTGAGCTCCAGAGTCACTGAATTGACTCGAACCGAACGTGCGACCCCACCAACGGATTGCTCTCCGAACGAGGAATCCATTGGTGGGGCCACACGCTCGGGTCGAGTCCTATCCAGCGATTCTGGAGCGCGTCTAGAGTTTTGGCCGCCTCCACCGGTCTTCTGGCGCACTGCGCGGCGGCTGGGGAGAAGCCTGGCGTGGGAGGCGGAGGTCTCGGCCTCCTGGAGGATGACATGACGGCCGTGTCGATGCCCGAGAGAAAGAGAGAGACAGAGAAAGGAGACCCTCCCCGCCGAGCGGGGGCGCCGAGAGGTCGGTCCTTGCCCCGCCTTGCGCCGCCACGCCTCTGTCGCATCAACATGTGCGCCCGCCTGGACGGATGCGTAACGCCCGTCTGTCTGTCTGTCTGCCTGTCTGTCTGCCTGTCTGTCTGCCTGTCTGTCTGCCTGCCTGCCTGCCTGCCTGCCTGCCTGTCTGCCTGTCTGTCTGTCTGCCTGTCTGTCTGTCTGTCTGTCTGCCTGCCTGCCTGCCTGTCTGTCTGTCTGTCTGTCTGTCTGTCTGCCTGCCTGCCTGTCTGTCTGCCTGTCTGTCTGCCTGTCTGTCTGTCTGTCTGTCTGTCCCTTTCGGTCCGATCGCTTCCTCCCTTGAGTGAGCAGTCCACACCTGTGACCTATCACGGCGCAGCGCGCAGCCGTAACGCCGGCCATTGATCATCGTGCGTGAATGTGGACGCGAACGTGAATGCGAGTGGGTGGGACGCGTTGCACAATGTGTCTGTCTGTCCGTCCGTCCGACTGTCCGTGTTGGGTGAGTGGCTCGCAGTTCGGGACGGTAGCCGTCATTGCTGTCCCTCGTACAAGCAGGTAGAAATAAATATCTGTTGAGTGAAAATGATGAAGTGAGGCGGAGCGCGGTGGTGCCCCGCGTGGTACACTGTGCGACCTCCGCTCTTATCCGCGTCCGTGGAGTGACTAGCCGGCCACTCGACGCGGCCGCCAGACCGCCGATTAGCGGCCTGTTTAAATTTCGTCAAGTGGCGCGATCGGCGGAGTCAGGCAGAGCGAGGCAGAGCCGCGCCGATTGGCTGATTGGCTTCGCCAAATTGATAGGACCTCTAATCTGTTGAAGCAAGCCGCGCCAAACCGAGACCGAGAGTTCTCTTGAGAGGCCGGAGCGGCTCGAGAGGCTGCCCAGCTGTCTCTCTCGCACTCGTTGGGGTGCGATACCGGGACGTATTGGGAGGTCAGCCAGGCCTTTTGAGACCTCTCCAACCTTGGCTCGGCGAGGGAGAGCCGAAATCCAGGGGGGGGGGGGCGGCTAAGGCGGGCTTTGGTGTTATCACGCTGCACCACTGCCTCGCAGGCTTGATTAAATTATTTGCTCACCTGGTGGAGGTGACGCGCGGGTAAAGCTACTCTGGGAAAGGGACCAAAAAAAAAAGCCAGCGAGTTGATGACAATCTAGTGACGCAATCGGGCGCAGTTTTTTGCGAGTCTCGCGTGCCCCTGTTGTGCATAAATTTGCATGCCTTAGTGGGATTTTGAGCGTGCTCGAACTGTCCAGCGGTCTAGTGCGTTTAATCGGGGCGTTTTGATCAGTTGTTTATTTTTTGATATAATAGCTGGCAGTATGCTATCATAGTGTGTACACACACAAAAAAAAGGTGTGATCTCCCCTGAAGATGCTCTTGCGTGGATAAACAGGAATCCATTGCCAAAATGAAAATAACTGTGGCCCAAGACCGTCTGCCAGGAATAATCCGATGACTGGAAGACACCTTTTTGGTCGTAGTCGCTCGAGGGGCGCTTAAAATTGTGCAAGGCTGTTGCCACACAATGGTGTGTGAATTCGCTGTGTCCGCGGCACAATATTGACAGTCTGCAGCAGTCTGCGGGGCCTTCAGAGGTACTCTTCGCGACACGCCAAAGAACGGGAAACGAATAAACAGTCAGTGCTTGTGGCGGGCAGGGGACTGCATGGTGCCCTAGGAGTCTGAAAGTAATCGTCCCTCCTCATCCCCAAGTTTGCGACCGAAAAAAAAATTTCGCTTGGGTTTGGAAGTGACCGGCTGTGCGGCCATTTTCGTGCGCTACTTCTGTTGTTGCGGTCAGTGCCGCGAGGTCGATATAGCATGTGCCCGCACAGTCGCCCCCCCCCCCCGAGTCGACTGCTTAATTTTATCGCGATAGTGGCGTAAGTTGGTAGACCTGCAGGTCGATATTTTGGCGCGCGGCTCTAGCAAAAACGGCGGGGCTCGCGGCGGGGTGCACGCGAGTGGGTGAAGAAAGCGAACGCACGGCCAGCGGACAGACAGACAGTCAGACAGACAGATAAAGACTCGCCAAAACATAGGCATTTCTTGAACAAAGATAACGTACAACTGGAGCAAAGTGAGTGTAGGTAAATAATCATCATTGGCGCAAGGAACGCCCTTTGCAGTGGGTTGCCTACCCTGCGAGGCGCACTGGGCCCCTCGGGGGTCCGCGTCTTATCATTAGAACCCTGGCCGCTAACCTCGTTGCCTCGTTACCGGGAGCACGGCGCGGAGCACAGTGCTGCGTAGCACTGTACCGCGCACTCTCAATTAAGCCGCTCTATTTGGCATTGCGGCAGGTGGCGGCACGGCACGGCACGGCACGGCACGGCATCGCTCACTGCGGATGGATAACTCGAGCCTGTCCCCCTTTAGTCCGAATTAAGCTCGTCTCGTTGGGGGCCACGGCCAAGTGGCTGCCGCCGCTCTGCCGCTACGCTGTAGGCCGATCCCGCACTGCGTTTCGGTGCTCTGTCTCTCTCGCGCGCCTGCGCGACGCCGCGTGAGTGCGAGAGAGACAGTTCGAATCACCCCGCTGCGCCGCGCCCGTTCCTGTCGGTGTACTCGCTCAACCTTGTGGCGACTTCTCTGGTGAATTCGTGGGAACCTCCCTGTTTTCATCTCTCCTTCCTCTCTCTCACTCCCTCTTCATCCCCCCCCCCCCCCCCCGGCGACCGCGCCTGCGACTTAGTACTGGTTCATTTGTAATGCTAAACGATGGTCCCCAATTGCACTCACGCTCCCGTCTTTTTCGGGGGTATTTTGCAATTCAGGAACGCCGACGTTTTACGGCTGTCTCATTTTTTTACGGGTCCCGCCATTTTCTAGATGTGAAATTTTTGCCTCATACGTGCTTACCGTGTCTGGCTCGGGCCGCCCGACCTGTGGCTGATCCCACTGGCACCGAAAGGCTGCAGTTTTTGCGCGGGGGAGCATTGATTTCTCAGGACCACCTACATCCCAAGTGTTCGGACCCTCGCCTCGCAGTGCTCCAATCACGTCAAATTTTTCTCATTTTTTTCCCCGCCGGCCGTTTTTCCACGTCACTTTTTTTTTCAAATTCCCGCTCCGCCACCTTCCTCCGGTCTTGCAGTGCCGTGGCGCTTGTCCGAGCCAGGAGGCATTGAACCACCGCGCCGTCCAGGGGGGGGGGGGGGGGGTGCGTTCGCAAATCGTGTCCGCCCTCCAGACGGAGACGGCGGCGGCGGCGCGGCACTCCGAGGCCCTTCGCGCTGTCCTTGTCGCACCGGTGCGCCTCGCCCCGCGAGTGCGAGAGAGACGGAGCGACGAAAGCGCCGCATTTCGGAGGGAGACCGCGCGGGCTCGGTCGGGCTCGGTGCGGCTAATGGCAAGGTTGACATTACCTGGGTGATTTTCGCCATTATACTGACGACAGCGCTCTTTTTGTCTGTTCCAGTGATTCCCGGTTCCACGCCGCCTCCCCCTCCACGACCGCGCCGCTCTGCCCGCGCCGTGCCCGCCAGTGTGTTCGCGGCCCGCGGCGTGTGCACACTGTGAGGCCGCTGCGCCGCTGCGCCATGGAGCTGCCCCGCGGCGCGCCATGAGCGTGCCCATGCCGGTGCCGGCCGCCGCGCCGGTGCCCCTCGTCGTCCCCGGCGCCGTGGTCGCCGTCGTGCCCCCCGAGGCCGCCCGCGGCATGGGGCTGCGCGGCGTGGACCCCCAGGACTGGGCGCTGGTGCAGCACGGCCAGCACGGCCTGCACGGCCAGCGCCCGGCCGAGCGGCGGAGGGAAGACTTCCACCAGCGCCGCTCCGTCTCCTCGAACGCCATCCCCGTCAGCAGCACCAGCAGCAACACCACCAACAGCAGTAGCGGCAGTCACAGTACCGACACCGCGACGCCCACCGTCATCCTCAGGCACTTCGCCAGCACCGAGTCCATGTCAGGGTAAGTGGCACGGGGACGCCGTCGACATCGTGGAGGCGGCCAAAATCCCGAACGCGTTTTCAGCTCCAGAATCCCCTGACTCGGACTGAACGTGTGACCCCACCAATGGATCGCTCTCCGAAAGAGGAATCCATTGGTGGGGTAACACTTTTGGTTCGAGTCCTGTTTAGCGACTCTGGAGCTCAAAACGCGTCTGGAGTTTTGGCCGCTTCCACCGGTCTTCTGGCCCACTGTGGTGCGGCCTGTTTGAGTGGGCATCGACACTGCGAGTTTTCGGAAAGATGACAGTGATTGCCCCCTCTGGCCCGTTGTCGGTTCCGCGGGGCCGGCTTCGAGTCCGCATCAGTCGTTTAGTGATGTCAGTGGTTGTGATAAATACGCCGCAATAAGATTACCCGGGGAAGATTTTAAGAGAAGTGATTTGACCGATGGCACTGACGTCTCATTTTGTCCACACAGGGGCGACTCGACCGACGGGCTGTACCCGTCCAGTCCGGACTCGGACACCAACGTGCAGATCTTCGAGTACCTGCGGACCAACTGCCGCACGGAGGAGTACGTGGACAAGATCGTCCCCAGCATCGTCAAGGACCCGCGGCGGCTCAAGGACATGCCCGAGCTGTCCAGGACGCTGACGAGGCTGCCGGAGGGCTCGGCGCGCGAGAAGGACATCCTGGAGGACCTGGGCCACAAGAGCGTGCAGGACGAGGAGGAGGACGAGGACGCCGTGGAGGCGGCGCGGCGCGGCGCCGCCAAGGCGTCGTCCGTCGTGTCGCTGCCCGTGAACCTGCTGCGGTACCTGGACGAGTCCCGGTGCACCACGCCGCACGTCCCCCGCCGGAGGATGTCCACGCTGTCGCTGTCGTCGCTGTCCTCGCTGTCGCACCGGCTGCCGCTGCCGCGCCACCTGCGCCAGCTCACCGTCAAGAACATCAAGCTGAGCCTGGGCAAGCTGTGCCGGCGGCGGACCGTGGTCATCACCGAGAGCGACCCCACCTACAAGGTGGCCTACCTCGGCAACGTGCTCACCGGCTGGGCCAAGGGTGAGTGCTCCAGCGAACAGCCCGGCTGGTAGGCCGTCCCGCCGGGCACGCTTGTCGCGCGGTTGCCTACCCCGCAGGCGCTCGGTCTCTCTCGCACTCATAGGGCGTCGCGGAGGCGGGTAGGGGTGCGAGAGAGACAGCCTGTGGACTGCAGCGCCGCCCCCGCCTCTGCCGTTCCTCAGCGGGCGGTCCTGGCGGGTCCTGGCGCGTCCTGGCCGCCTCGTCCTTGCCCGTCTTCCTCCTGATGAGACTGACACCATGAGTCACGGTGGGCCAAGCCGGCCCAGCCGCCCAAGCCGAGCGAGTACGAACCAGCTTCCACCCGATTTCCTTAATTGCGGCATTGAGGCTCATGAGACTCGCGAGGCTCCCGCGTTAGACGTGTGCCGGCGAAAACAATACCGCTCGCTGATTGGTCGTCTGTCTGGAACGTTCGGCGCGCACAGTTTTCTGCAGAAGACCGGGGCATGCTGCCAAAACTGTAGACGCGTTTTTAGCTTCAGAGTCGCTGGATATGACTCCAACAAACGTATGACCCCCCCAATGGATTCCTCATTCGGAGAGCAATCCATTGGTGGGGTCACACGTTCGGTTCGAGTCCCATTTAGCGACTCAGGAGTTCAAAAACCCATCCGGGATTTTGACCGCCTCCACCGGTCTTCTGGCCCACTGTGGCACGGTTCGGCTGGGCCTAGGTCCAGGAGGTTCGCGGCGACGCCGAGCTCAGCGCCGCCGCCTTTGGGCCTGCTCGTTTACGACCGCCCATCTCTTTGGGCTTCGGGCCTCGAATGTTTAATTCAGAGCGCACTTTGTACGCGTACCCGGCGTGTACCTGCCGACGGCGCGTGGAACAGCGAGATGAAAAATTGAGCCGACGGCTTTGACCCGGCGCCCCACCGTCCCAGCTGGCTGCTCCGTCTCCTCGCGCCGTTGGCGGACGGCCCACGAGTGCGAGAGAGACAGAGCGGGTCGTCTCTACCTCGCGCGGAGGCGTCGACTCGTTGATCGGCTAATTGTCTTTCGGAGTCCTGGTTGCCGTCGACGCGCGCAAAACAGTTTATCCGAGCAGAAAAATGGCGGTGCTCGGACTCGAAATTGCGCCGGACAAGTTTGAGTGTGCGTGACGTCGACGTCGGGTCGGGTCGGGTCGGGTCGGGTCGGGTCGGGTCGGGTCGGGTCGGGTCGGGTCGGGTCGGGTCGGGTCGGGTCGGGTCGGGTCGGGTCGGGTCGGGTCGGGTCGGGTCGACCTGCGGGTCGGCCGGCTGGTGTCACCTTGGAGTGTCAACCCGTGGCGTGCCGCGCTGCGCCGTGGCCTGCCGTGCCGTGCCGCTGGTGATAAGCCACGGGCAATTTGAAATCGGGGTCGGCGGCCTGAATCCAATCCGGCGCAGTCATCGGCCCATTGTCTCTACGGTCTGGAGCGGCAGAACGCGGCGCGCGGCGCGGAGCAGGGCTTCTAAATGAATCTAGGAGCATTATTGGGATTGGCCCTATCGGGGCCACTCCATTCCATTCCTCCTTCGGGGAATGGCTGGCCGCCTGGCGTCGACTTTGACGCCGCCGACGAACAGTGGGCCAGAAGACCGGTGGAGGCGGACAAAGTTTTAGATGCGTTTCGAGCTCCAGAGACGCTAAATGGGACTCGAACTGAACTTGTGACCCCACCAATCGATAGCTCTCCAAACGAGGAGTCCATTGGTGGGGTCACACGCTCGGTTTGAGTCCTGTTTAGCGACTCTGGAGCTCAAAACGCGTCTAGAGTTTTGGCCGTCTGCGCCGTTCTTCTGGCCCACTGTGCGACGAACAGTCTGCAGCAGCCTTCCTGCTCCAGACCTGCTCCTCGAGCTAGATCTTGGTCTCGTGGTCTTCGCTGACTCGGCCGGCTCGTGGCCGCACACACGCAAAGGTGACACACTCTAAAAAGCCGGCGTACGGTCAAATAAAAACGAAACGAAATCTAAAACGAAAGATGGAGACACGCTAAGACTACACGTTATCGCGTGATCGAGGTGTTGTTATATGGTGCAGGAAACTTTTTTTTCGCGCTTGCTTTGGTTTGTTTGCTAGTCTGTCTGTCTGTCTGTCTGTCCGTCCGTCCGCCTGTCTGTCTGTCCGCCTGTCCGCGTTTCTGTGTTTCCTCCGGCCTGCTCCTGCGGCGTTGGCGTTGGCGTTCCGTGTGGCCCAACCACCGACCGGCCGATCGTTACCGAACGTCACGTTATGTAGCCGGCCGAGGACCTGCGAGCCTTCCAGGCGTTCCAGGCTGCGACGACCGGATCACAACTAGCTCGACGCGTCCACGTAACGCCTGCCCCGCCGTGCCCCGCCGCGCCGCGCCACGCCGCGCCCCGTCTCCGCGAAATAAGTGCTCCAGTTAACATCAATTAAGCGCGCGCAATCATACTGCCTCAAAGGGGCGCCGCGTGGGATGGGTGAGTGAGGCCCCCCCCCCCTCCTTCCTCTGCCTCCGCCTGCTGCTTGCGTTCCAGGCGGAAACTGGTCCGGTCTCAGCCGGTATATATATATGTAGAATGCAGCCTCTCATCTTGTTTACTGCAGCGCGCGACGCCCTGGCGTAAGTGTCAAAAGCGGAGGCGGTGGCGTGCGCGCGTGTGTGCGTGTGCGAATCTCATCGACACTCGTGTCCACGTGTCATTTTAAAATGCGACTGCTTCAAGCAACTCTATTTCTTCCTCTCTGAAAGGAGGGCCTGTCCGCTGCGTACTGAAGGCAACCGAAGGCCCCCCACGGTGTCTGGTGGTGAATCGGGAAGGACTTCTGGCCAGACTGAAAGACTGAAGAGCCACCGGATGCGGAACATGTGGCACTGGCCGCTCTGGCCGGCTGGTCCTTGGCAGGCCCTCATCCTCTCGCCGCTGTCCGTCCGTCCGACGGTCCAACTGACGCCCTGAGCCCTGACGTCGGCGTCACGGTTCAACCTTATTTTTACCCGGCCGGGTCGACGCCGTCGTGTTCGACCCGGCTGGCTCTGAACAGCGCCCCCTCCCCCCCCCCCTCTCTCTCTCTCTCTCTCTCTCTCTCTCTCTCTCTCTCTCTCTCTCGCTTGCGGCCCGCCACTTGGGTGCGAGAGAGAGTGCACTGTTCGCCATCAGCCTGTGCCGTGTCGTCGGGTCGGCACCGTACGCCGCCGTCGTCGCCGTAGCCTTTGTCGAGGGAAAAACTAATTTTGCATAGGCGGTGCGCTGCCGCCGTTTCCGGTTCAGGCCGTGCCGTGCCGCGCCGTGCCGCGCCGCGCATGCGCATACCGCTCGAAGTAGGCCGTCTGCGTGCCGCGCCTGTCTGTAATTATTCCGTTCGCTAATTTCGCTTTAAAATTTATCTCATGCGTGAGTCGGGCCGCGTGCCGTGCCGTGCCGTGCCGTGCCGTGCCGTGCCGTGCGATGGTCCC
This sequence comes from Thrips palmi, assembly GCF_012932325.1. NCBI lineage: Eukaryota > Metazoa > Arthropoda > Insecta > Thysanoptera > Thripidae > Thrips > Thrips palmi. Next base: position 12,136,403 of record NW_023144623.1, read on the forward strand.
GCCTCCGGCTGCGTGTCTCGCCCGCCTCGCTGTCTCCCTCGCGTCGCTGCCGGTTGACCCGATACCGACCTCTTTTTTTTTCTCGCATCTTTCCTCTCTTTCCCCCTCGGGTTGGTGTTTATTGCCCGCGGGCTTCGACTTTCGTGGCGTTTCTGAAAACGGACAGGAAGCACCCATGCGGCTGAAGCGGCTTTTTTTGGAACTGGGTTATTTTTATTTATAAATGGGGGATGAGCGTTTTGTTTTGCGCGCGAACGGTGGTATTTTTTCAAATAACATCAATCTTAAAAGGCTGCCGTGGAAAAAAAAAAAGGAAAATTATTTGCTCTGAGGAGGGGAGTCATTGATCCCATTGACGCAGATTGTTTGGCAAATGTCTGAAACCGGTCTTTGAGTCGGCAGCGGCGAAAATGTTGTTGACCGAACGACGTCCGACGTCCCTCGGGCTGCAGGGCTCCGGAGCGGCATGTCGCAAGATGCTGGACTCAGCAACTCTCCTCGAAAACAAAACCAGTGAGCTTATGGATTGAAATTTTGGACCGTGAGACTTGTTGAGATAGAATTTTTTTTCAACACCGTTAAAACCTCGCCGCTGCCAAGAGACGTGCTGTAGAAAATTCAAGTCAAGTAGACCACAAATTAGTTAATGCTCTTAGTAAGATAATTTCGGCTAAGAAAGGGCCCTGTGTCTACTTTGCCACGACAAAAATGCTAAAGCTGTTGGTTTCAGCCGATTTGACTTGACTTCGTTGCCAGTGTAGTGGACGGAGCCCTGCGCGGTGTCGGTGTCGCGCGGCCGGACTAGTTCCTCGTCCGCTTCGCGGCATGATTTATGTTTCTGCCTCTTGATTTTGTGCGCCACCACTGTAATGGTTTTATAATTCGAGCCGCCTCGCCAGCGCGCCGCGGAGTGAGCCTTCCTGGAATAACTGCATTTCGGTGCGATTCAATGGGCGGCACCGAGCGCGTCTCTTTGGCCGTGCCGTGCCACAGTGGGCCAGAAGACCGGCGCAGGCGGACAAAACTCTAGACGCGTTTTGAGCTCCAGAGTCGCTAAGTGAGGCTCGAACCGAACGTGCGACCCCACCAATGGATTCCTCGTTCGGAGAGCAATCCATTGGTGGGGTCACACGTTCGGGGCTCTCCACCAGGGATGACTCTCCAGCGGGGTGCACTCCGAGAGCGGCGACTGCAGTCCTCGGTACTTCGTACTTCGCGGCGCTCCAATCGTACCGATACGCCGTTACCCGCATTCCTTGTGGTTTCCGCTTGGCTCGGCGCGGCTAGTGGCCAGTGCACTGTAGTGCCGGCCCGGTATGCCCTGGGCCGGCCGCGGGGCGGGGCGGGGCGGGGCGGGGCGGGGCGGGGCGGGGGCCAGCCGCGCGGCGCGCCACCTCCTCGTCGTCGCGCGGCCCTGGCGACGCCAGCCTTGTTTGGTCGCTTTGTTGGCGACGTCTCCATCGCAACGACGCCGCCAGGACGCCGCCAGGACGCCGCCAGGACGCCGCCAGGACGCCGCCAGGACGCCGCCAGGACGCCGCCAGGACGCCGCCAGGACGCCGCCAGGGCGCCGCCAGGACGCCGCCAGGACGCCGCCAGGACGCCGCCAGGACGCCGCCAGGACGCCGCCAGGACGCCGCCAGGACGCCGCCAGGACGCCGCGGCCACGCCCCGCTGGAAACCGTTCCATCCCCACTATGCAAACACGGCGTCGATTTATTGTTGTTGTTTTGGGGCCGTGTAGCGCGGGGCGCGCGGGGCTGTGGCACTGCAAAACGGGCGGGCCGGACTACGGCGGGGACCGCACCGTTACAGATCAATAGATGGATATCTCGCCAGCCATCGGCGCCATCGGCCTGGTCTGGTGCGGCGGCGTGGCCCGCGTCTTGGGTCGAACGGCGGCACTGAATCTGGCCAATGAGGGGGCGGGCCGACAGGGGCCGCCCAGCGCTGTCTCTCTCGCACCCGCACGGCCGGCGCACCGCACGCCGCGAGCGCGAGAGAGACATCGCGACGGCATGCTTTGGGCCTGCCGCCGTCGTTATGGCTTGCTTCACGGCATAGGGCTGTGCTGCGCCGATAGCCGCCGAAAACACACGCACACAAACACACACACACACACACCACACACACACACACACACACACACACACACACGCACACACACGCGCGCGCGCTCGAGAGTAGTGGAGAACCGAAATGATTACGTCGTTGGCTGTTGCGTCTATTGAACGGGCAGGTCCAGCCAGGCAGGCCGCCCTCCTATCGGACCTCGATCCAGCCAGAGACCTAAACGCTCGCGGAAGACCAAGCGAACACCCCCCTCCCCCTTCCCCCTCCCCCTCCCCGCTGCTGATTGATACACTGGGAGGCTCCCCCTTCCCCGCACGCGTTGGACGGCAGTGCGACAGGGCGCGGTTTTGGAGGCTCAGCCAATCCGGAGGCGAGGCGAGCGTAATCGGCATTCATAAGTGGGGCCCAGCTCGCGCTAGCTCGGCCTCAGTGTCGCTGGCACACTGGCAGCTAGCAGTGTGGGGGGTCCGCCGCTCGCGCCGCCACGCCCCGGCCTTAATCAAAGCGCTCCCAAATTGACACCCCGGTTATCGGCAGAGGCGCAATCTGTCTCTCTCGCACCGCGGCACGAGACGACGCCGCGCGCGAGTGCGAGAGAGACAGAGCGCGACGGAATCAGTCAGTGTGCCAGAGCGGCTAGCGTCCGGCCGGCGGCGGGGACTCCCCATCAGTGCTAAATGTGGGGCGTATCTCGTGTGTGTGTGTGTGTGTGTGTGTGTGTGTGTGTGTTGTTTGCAAAAAGGTGCACGGCTTTTATGCAAAAGTGGGCGGGAACCGTTGCTCTGCGCCTTAAGTAGCGTGTGAAGGGCCCCGCGCGGCTGCCTGTGCGCAGTCCATGGGCTTGGCCTATGGCTCCCTTATGGGCCCGGCAGGCCCAGCAGCCACCTTGCGGCCCGGCCAGCCAGGCCAGCCAGGCCCAGCCAGGCCCGCCGCGCTGTTCCACTCTAATTGAGTCGGCCCCGTTCTCTCTCTCTCTCTCTCTCTCTCTCTCTCTCTCTCTCTCTCTCTCTCTCTCTCTCTCTCACACACACACACACACGTGCGCGGCCAGATACTTTACGGACTGAAACGCTCCGCCCGGCCGTGGCGCCGTGGCGCTCGCCCAGCAGTCTAACAGGGCACTGCACACACACTGACAAACATTTAGAATGTTGCCGTTTTGTCGAATCGAGCACAGATGAAGGATGCTCATCACAGTGATCGGCCTCAGAAAGTACTCACATATAGGCTCGTTTAAAATCAAAATAGTGAATGGATCGCGTTTGTTTGGGGATGCAAGGAATTTCCCCAAGTCGTTTCGGAGGTCCTGGTCGTCACCCTTTGCGGGGTTTCTGACATGTTGAGTATGTTTTCGTTCGAGCGAACGTCGACGGTTTTTTTCCTTCTTGCTGGTCCGTCCCGACGACGACGGGAAATGACGGGGAAGCCTTATGGGCCTCTCTTCTGCCTTGCAATCTTCTCGAAACTTTCCATTTCACGAACGGGTGTGTCTGTGTGTGTGGTGATCCGGTGCTTTTGCCGGCCCGTTTAGCGGAACGCAGCCAGCGGGCTGCAAAGCACCGCCTAGCTCTGCCTGGCCCTGCTTGGCTCTGCCGAGCAGCAATGGGCGCGACGCTGTGTGGCGACTGTGACGACGCGCCTTCCGGTGGCCAGGGCCGCCAGGGAGGGAGACTGAGGCACTGGGAGGGGAGAGCCGCGTTTCGTCGCTCTGTCGCTCTCGCACCCCTCCGGACTCCCGAGCTCCGGCAGTCCGGCAGGCCCCACGACGCCCCACGAGTGCGACAGAGACGGAGCGACGCGCTGGGGCCGCTGGGGCCGCTGGGGGTCGATGACGTCCGTCGCCGAGGTGCGCCCCGGTCGTAATGAAGACGTCGGTCGCCGTCCGCCTCGGCCTTCTTGGGCTTGGCCGGAAGCTGCTGGCTGTGCTGGCACACCGCAGCGCGGTCGGACGGACAGACAGGCAGGCAGACAAACAGGCGGACAGACAGGTTGACAAACGGCCAGATCGGTAGAGGCTGGAAGAGGCATACGACTCGTCTCGTCCCTGGCGCGTCGCTGTAGAGCGTCAGCCTGGAGGGTAGGCTTGCCCGCGGCGCAGCCCCGCGCAACAGCACTGCCTACCTCACAGGCGCTCCTCGCTGCCGGCCGTCTTGTGCTTCTCGTGCTTCTCGCACTTCTCGAGCTACTCGCCCGCGACGCAGAACGGCAGAACGCGCTCCCGGACCTCCGCGACAAACGTCAGCGCGGCCCTCCGAGGATCCTCCTTTCGGGGACGCCAACCTGACGCAACGGAGACCGCCGCCACCGCGACCCGGTCAAGTCCGCCGTCCGTCAGGTCCCCGTCAGGTCCCCGTCAAGTCCCCGCCTAGGCAGGTCGACGGTGCGCCCCCTTTTTGCCGCATTTTTCCCGCCGCGTTTGGCGCGGACCGTGGCGGTGGCGGCGGCGCGACAGGTGTCATTTGTTATCGGCGCCGCGGGGCGAGGCGGCGGAGACCGCGGCCGGCCGTTTCCGTGGCGTGCAGCTTGCAGTGCAGCAGCTTGCAGTGCAGCAGCTTGGAGCTTGCAGTGCGGCGGCGAGGCGCCAGGATGGCGAAATTCCGCCGATGGCGCACGCCGGCCTGGGCGCTCCTTCCATCATTTATTTATGTTTCTCGTTCTTCTGGTCCTCCTCCATCTCCTAGCTTCTTCTCCTCCCTCTCCTCCTTCTTCGAGGACAAGGGGCATCAGCGTTATGTCACGGTGGCGGCCGCGTCGGACTCCTCCTCCTGCTGCTGGCTCTTGCCGCCGCTTCGACTCCTCCTCCTTTCGAACAATTCAGTGCAATTTCAAAGTCTTAAATTACGGGGACGCGCGGCGCGCGTGAGACACACTCACACACACACAGACGATGCACGCGGACCTAAAGCTTAAGCCGCCTCGCTGCAGACGGTGTGTGCCTTAACCTAACCCAAGCTAAGCTAACCTAAAGCCGCCTCGCCCGCAGACGGTGTGTGCTTTAACATCCTGAAAAAACAAAAGCTGTAATCCGCTCGCCCGCCTCGTGCGCGGACTGACTGTCTGACTGTCTGTCTGTCTGTCGTTGTGTCTGTGTGTGCGAGTGCGAGGAGGGGGGAATGTACTATAGGGCAAACAAAAAACCGTATGCGGCAAATCAAAAACCGTATGAGGCAGACCAAAAGCCGTATAGGGCAAACAAAAAACCGTATGCGGCAAATCAAAAACCGTATGAGGCAGACCAAAAGCCGTATAGGGCAAACAAAAAACCGTATGTGGCAAATCAAAAACCGTATGAGGCAGACCAAAAGCCGTATAGGGCAAACAAAAAACCGTATGCGGCAAATCAAAAACCGTATGAGGCAGACCAAAAGCCGTATAGGGCAAACAAAAAACTGTATGCGGCAAATCAAAAACCGTATGAGGCAGACCAAAAGCCGTATAGGGCAAACAAAAAACCGTATGCGGCAAATCAAAAACCGTATGAGGCAGACCAAAAGCCGTATAGGGCAAACAAAAAACCGTATGTGGCAAATCAAAACCGTATGAGGCAGACCAAAAGCCGTATAGGGCAAACAAAAAACCGTATGCGGCAAATCAAAAACCGTATGAGGCAGACCAAAAGCCGTATAGGGCAAACAAAAAACCGTATGCGGCAAATCAAAAACCGTATGAGGCAGACCAAAAGCCGTATAGGGCAAACAAAAAACCGTATGTGGCAAATCAAAAACCGTATGAGGCAGACCAAAAGCCGTATAGGGCAAACAAAAAACCGTATGCGGCAAATCAAAAACCGTATGAGGCAGACCAAAAGCCGTATAGGGCAAACAAAAAACCGTATGTGGCAAATCAAAAACCGTATGAGGCAGACCAAAAGCCGTATAGGGCAAACAAAAAACCGTATGCGGCAAATCAAAAACCGTATGAGGCAGACCAAAAGCCGTATAGGGCAAACAAAAAACCGTATGCGGCAAATCAAAAACCGTATGAGGCAGACCAAAAGCCGTATAGGGCAAACAAAAAACCGTATGCGGCAAATCAAAAACCGTATGAGGCAGACCAAAAGCCGTATAGGGCAAACAAAAAACCGTATGCGGCAAATCAAAAACCGTATGAGGCAGACCAAAAGCCGTATAGGGCAAACAAAAAACCGTATGCGGCAAATCAAAAACCGTATGAGGCAGACCAAAAGCCGTATAGGGCAAACAAAAAACCGTATGCGGCAAATCAAAAACCGTATGAGGCAGACCAAAAGCCGTATAGGGCAAACAAAAAACCGTATGCGGCAAATCAAAAACCGTATGAGGCAGACCAAAAGCCGTATAGGGCAAACAAAAAACCGTATGCGGCAAATCAAAAACCGTATGAGGCAGACCAAAAGCCGTATAGGGCAAACAAAAAACCGTATGCGGCAAATCAAAAACCGTATGAGGCAGACCAAAAGCCGTATAGGGCAAACAAAAAACCGTATGCGGCAAATCAAAAACCGTATGAGGCAGACCAAAAGCCGTATAGGGCAAACAAAAAACCGTATGCGGCAAATCAAAAACCGTATGAGGCAGACCAAAAGCCGTATAGGGCAAACAAAAAACCGTATGTGGCAAATCAAAAACCGTATGAGGCAGACCAAAAGCCGTATAGGGCAAACAAAAAACCGTATGCGGCAAATCAAAAACCGTATGAGGCAGACCAAAAGCCGTATAGGGCAAACAAAAAACCGTATGCGGCAAATCAAAAACCGTATGAGGCAGACCAAAAGCCGTATAGGGCAAACAAAAAACCGTATGCGGCAAATCAAAAACCGTATGAGGCAGACCAAAAGCCGTATAGGGCAAACAAAAAACCGTATGCGGCAAATCAAAAACCGTATGAGGCAGACCAAAAGCCGTATAGGGCAAACAAAAAACCGTATGCGGCAAATCAAAAACCGTATGAGGCAGACCAAAAGCCGTATAGGGCAAACAAAAAACCGTATGCGGCAAATCAAAAACCGTATGAGGCAGACCAAAAGCCGTATAGGGCAAACAAAAAACCGTATGCGGCAAATCAAAAACCGTATGAGGCAGACCAAAAGCCGTATAGGGCAAACAAAAAACCGTATGCGGCAAATCAAAAACCGTATGAGGCAGACCAAAAGCCGTATAGGGCAAACAAAAAACCGTATGCGGCAAATCAAAAACCGTATGAGGCAGACCAAAAGCCGTATAGGGCAAACAAAAAACCGTATGCGGCAAATCAAAAACCGTATGAGGCAGACCAAAAGCCGTATAGGGCAAACAAAAAACCGTATGCGGCAAATCAAAAACCGTATGAGGCAGACCAAAAGCCGTATAGGGCAAACAAAAAACCGTATGCGGCAAATCAAAAACCGTATGAGGCAGACCAAAAGCCGTATAGGGCAAACAAAAAACCGTATGCGGCAAATCAAAAACCGTATGAGGCAGACCAAAAGCCGTATACGCATATGTTGTCACGATGTTACCCACCACCACGCCCCGCGTGCCGCCGTGTGTGTGTGCGTGTGTGTGTGACGTGCGTGACTCCTGCGTGGGGTATGGCGGTATGCGCCTCATATATCAGAGTCCGGCTCGATCGCCGTGCGCGCCGTGCGGCACTGCGGCTATGTAAATGAGCTGATTGTGCAAGGCGGAGTGCTTGACGCGCCGCGCTACTCCGTGGCTGCCAGCCCTGGCTGCGCGTCTGGCTGGCTGTCTGGCTGGCGGTCGCGGTATTCCGGCCGCCGAAATGGTTCTGACTGCTGGAATCGGAATCTCCAGCGTGCACGCGTCGCCGCGCGTTGCTCTCCCTAATTTGAAATGGATGCATTCGCCATTCGCGCACGCCGGGTCCGGAGTCTGGAATGTACATGCCGCTGCTTTGTGTGTTGCAGGCGAAGGCTGCGCCGAGAAGCCGCTCTCGACGCTGTGGAAGAACTACACGTCGTCGAGCAAGCCCGACGTGAACATGAAGGTGGCGGTGACGCGGAGCGGCCTCAAGGCCACCACCCGGGAGCACGGCCTCACCGAGTACTGGAGCCACCGCATCACGCACTGTGCCGCGCCGCCGGCCTTCCCCCGCGTCTTCTGCTGGGTGAGTACGCCGCCGTGCCGAGCTGTGCCGTGACGGGGACGTGCAGGGCGACGGGGACGTGCAGGGCGACGGGGACGTGCAGGGCGACGGGGACGTGCAAGACGACGGGGATGTGCGGGACGACGGGGACGGGCAGGACGACGGGGATGTGGAGGACGACGGGGACGTGCAGGACGACGGGGACGAGCAGGACAACGGGAACGTTCGGGACGACGGGGACGTGCAGGACGACGGGGACATTCAGGACGACGGGAACGTGCAGGACGACGGGGACGTGCAGGACGTCGATGGAATGACCGCAGGCCGACCGCTACCGCCGCGGCCAATAAGGCGAGCACGAGGAGGAACGTAAATTTAGCCTGTCGGTCTGTGCTGCGCGGTGCTGCGCCATGCACGCGGCGTTTTAGTGCTTCGTGATGCCACCCATACAGTGGCGGGGCGGGGCGGGGCGGGGCGTGGGTGGCCGTGCAGATAAGTCCCTCCGAATGGGCGCACTGCACTGGCCCGGCCGGCCGGTCGGAACTAAAAATAAAAACATTGCGCGGCGCGGAACGGAACGGCTGTGGCTTGACGACGTCGACGGCGACGTCGACGGCGTCCTCGCGTAATAAGCCGCGATTCCTGAGGCAAATCAGCGCACGGCGAACACGTGTTCACGCCGCACGTGCAGTGGCAGTCCAAGGTGGAGGAGTCCCGAGTAGGACGTGCCACTGGGGTGGCCGTCGCCCGGACTAGCCGGCTCACAGTGGGGCGGACAAAACTCTAAACGCGTTTTTAGCTCCAGAGTCGCTAAATGGGACTCGAACCGAACGTGTGACCCCACCAATGGATTGCTCTCCGAACGAGGAATCCATTGTTGGGGTCACACGCTCGGTTCGAGTCCCCCTTGGCGACTCCTGAGGTCAAAACACGTCTGGAGTGTTGTCCGCCGTGTCCGCCTCCACCGTTCTTCTGGCCCACTGTGCGGCTTCTTTTCCTCCTTGCTGGAGTCCGGGAGTCCCACGAGCCGAACCGATTAATTGCTGCGATGCCACGCGCGGGACGCCCGTCTGTCTGCCTGTCTATCCGTCCGACTGGCGCTGAGGTCGCGGTCTTGGACTTCCCTGCCATGCCGCGGGAGTTCGCGTGTCGCGATGCAAACCAAACCAGAATCGAAAACAGGAAAGAAAAAAAAAGAAAAACGTGACACGCCGGTCGATTATCCCCGCGAATCCAGTTTCGTGGGAGCGACGCGTCTTGCGAATGGGGCCTGGCGCCTGGCTTGGGCTTGGGCGCTAGCGGGGCGTAGCGCGGCCGCCCGCAGGCCTTGCAGAAATGCAGAATTGGCGCCTCGGAAGCTGTCTCACTGCACTTGTTCTCGGCCCGGTTGTTGACGGCCGGCCCGGCCGGACACACCGGGTGTACACTCGTGACTGGCACTTCGTGGCGCGGCGGCTGCACGCCCATGTCGCTCTGTCGCTCTGTCTCTCTCGCACCCCCGCGGGGCGCCCTGTGAGTGCGAGGGAGACAGAGCGACGGCTGCGCTGTTCGGAAGCAGCCCGCTGTGGTGTTTTAGGTGGCCGGGTCCGTCTGGCCGGCAGCTCGCCGCTCCGGCCGTTCCCACACCTGAGTCACACAGTCACACCGCCGCGGGACAATGTCATTTGTGGGATGGGCGGTCATGATGGCCGTCATCAGAGCGTCGCCCGCGGGGAATTTTTGGCTCTTGGCGTGCGCCGTGCCGTGCGCCGTGCCGTGCGCCGTGCTGGGGGCCGCCGCCACCGTGACTCGACTCTGACCGTTGCTCCGCCTTCGCCTTTTGCAGGTGTACCGCCACGAGGGCCGCAAGCTGAAGCAGGAGCTGCGCTGCCACGCCGTGCTGTGCGCGCGCGAGGACCAGGCGCGGCGGATGGCGACCCAGCTGACGGAGCGGCTGGCGCTGGCGTTGCTGGAGTTCCGGCGCGACAAGCAGAGCCGCGAGCAGGCCCGGCTGTCGCTGGCCAACGCCCTGCACGACAACCCCTCGCTGCCGCAGCGCAAGCTGCTGCTGTCCACGGGCGCCTCCAACTACCGGCCGCCGCTGGAGCGCTCCAAGTCGGCGCCCAAGCTGGGCTCCATCGAGGAGGCCGCCGAGGAGGACGACGACGTGCTGGTGTTCGGCCACCCCCGCGCCGTGGCGCGCTTCCTGCGCGACGAGCGGCTGGCCAGCGTGCGGCGGCAGCGCTTCCGAGACAGCCTGCGCCGCAAGATCGCCACGCGGCTCGAGGCCGAGGACGCCCTGCCCGAGGACCCCATGCGCGAGGACCCGCGGCGCGAGGTGCTCACCGTCGTCCGGGTCAACTCGATCGAGGAGGTGCCGGACCCGGAGCCCTCCCTGGCCGCGTCTCTGGAGGAGCGCGCCGCACCGCTGCCGCTGCACCAGCTCGTGAGCCCCGCCAGCGCCGTGAGCGCCGCCAGCCCCGCCGCCGTGCAGGCGCGCGTGCAGGCGCTGTCCCTGCTGGACGGCGAGGACGCCGGCGACGCCGCGGAGAGCGACGAGGGCTCCAGCAGCCTGCAGAGCATCTCCTCGGACGGCGCCATGTCCTTGTCGCACTCGCACAGCCGCACCGACTCGGGCGAGGACTTCTGCCTGGGCGCGGACGCCAGCAAGACCTCCCGGCTGCACCTCCACCACCACCGCCACGACGCGGACCTGCACGCGCACGGAGACGCGCACGATGACGACGCCCTGGTGTGGGAGGGGGGCGTGGCTGAGGGGGAGCGCGACGACTTCGACGACAACGTCAGCGACGAGAGCGGCTACGTGGAGGCGCCTTCTGAAGCCCTCCTCCGGTGCCACGCCCTCGGCCAGGGCCTCGGACAGGGCCTCGGACAGGGCCTCGGACAGGGCCTCGGACAGGGCCTCGGACAGGGCCTCGGACAGGGCCTCGGACAGGGCCTCGGCGAGCGCTTGGAGCAGACCTCAGACAAGGCGTGCCCCAAACCCAAGGCCCGTGCCGCGCCGCCGCTGCCGATCTTGGCCTCTGCCCGACCGCTGCGGCCAGCTCTGCGACAGGGGCTGCAAGTTTGACTGGGTGACAGGGCGACGGGCTACAGCATCTGGCTCTAGAAGTACCAAAGGCAACCGCTGCACTCAGCTTTACAAACCACTATTTGTCTTTCACTTTATTGAAATTTTCCCAATGACTATGGTGTCTGAGAACCACCCCTTTTGTACGTTTTAATGACTTTGACCTAAGAAATGTTCTTTTTTTACCAGTTTTGGTTATTTCTTAGAACTTTGAAAAAAAATTCCCCCTTGTTTTAAACCTGTTTTTGGGTACCTGGTGCTGCTGGCCTTTCGTTTTCTGCACAAAATAAGCCGTGTCTAACTTGTGATCGCCTTGGAGGGAGTCGTTTGTTACGCTTCAATCAAAGATTCAGTTATATTGTTGCCATGGAGGAGTCTGATAGAACACATCAAGTGTTCACTCAGCCACCTCTTCTTCTTAGGTTTCTGTTTGTTTTTGTTTATTTGTTTTATTGTGCTACAGATGAGAATTTTAAAGGTTCTATTGATGAGAAGGACACCCTCTGGGAATAGAGTTAACACTAGCAAGACGGATCTGGAGCCATTTTAAAGTGTGTTTGGGGTAAATGAATCTGCTTCCACTATCTGTCAGTTGCTTATTCCATTTGTAGGTGTTGTGGATTGTATGTTATGATCAGTTATGTTACCATTTATAATTATTTATGAACTGTTAAAAAAATTATGAGCCATTGCGACATTTTCCTGTAATCACTTTTATGTCCCTATGACCCTGAGATGTCCTAATTCTTGTATTTTTAAAACATTCCTCAGCTTAATGTTATTTCTTGATATTACATGTCAACTTTGACTGTGGAAGCGTCTCTTGTTAAAAGCAAAGGAGCTATCACTGAATTATTTACTGACAAATATTGACCTAGTGCTAACTGGTAAATTAGAAGTGTTTTTTATGTACCTCATTGACGACTCAAGTAGGCTTTCAAGCAAAATGTATTTGAAAGAATGATATGTGCAACTAATTACGCATGCCTGAGTCGCAGGAAAAAAAATCCCATCTCTAGTCGTGCTAACTGAGGATGCGCTCAAATTTTCTCATAAAATTTACATTGTATGGATATGGGGCTGGAAGTGGTTGAATGTGCCACACAAAAGCCATTGACTTGCTGTAAAACTGATACAGTGTAAATAGTGTGTGAAAGTGCTTGAATTATTTAAATTGTGAGTTCTGCTTCCATGTTTGAAGTATTATGAACAGTTGTGATTAAATTCTATGCCAGTTAGAGTTCACCTCCTCTCATTTTTCTACAAAGGCTTTTTCAGTGATACCTTTATATTTGGAGGATAGAAAAATCAAATCTATTGAAATTTGAGATTACCTAGATAGAAAGATGAAATTCCTTGTCCTGAATCCGTTAATTATTTTAGTCTTTGGCAGATCTGTCTGTGATTGGTTTGTATGAATATTTATAATGCTACTTTAAGTTCTCCTCATTAGGATTAGGATTAAAACATGAGTGTTTAAGAAAATGATAAAAGTCTGAGGTGCTGTTATAGTTGGTGACAAGCATGGACTCACTAACTGAGTGAGCTCATATTTTGTCAAAGTTGTAGTGCACAGTGTGGAGTTATTAATAAGATTGAATTGAATCTGTCAAGTGATGCTATGCCGCTAAATGCATGTTTTTTGCTTCTGTTCTCTATGATATAGTACAAATTGAGATATCCTCAAATAGCAAACATTCTTCTATGTGATTGCGTTTTAAGGTTGCGTATTTCATTTTATTTGTTTGGACTCCGTTTGAACTCTTGTCTTTGTGACCTCATTATTTTATCTTGAAGATCTAGAAGAGGTCTCACTGAGGTAATGCTGAGCTTCAGGTGACTTCATTTTTTGTTTTTTTGGTTTTCTGATTTCCTAAAAAAATTCAATCATGCACATGCAGACTTTCTCGATACATTTTGTCCCTCCCTTTGTTTCTCTGTTGAAGTGTTACTTCATTAGTCACAACCACACAGTTTCTAGGTGTAAATATTGTTAATAAAAATGAAAATATACATGATTTCAAAATGTTATTATGTTTTGAGATTTATTAAATAAATAAATAACTGATGTGGGAAGTATTGTGTGGCCATTTTCTTCGCACGGCTCCCACCCCCTCGACTCGTCACTGTGCGGTTATAGGAAATTGGAGAAGGAAACTAGTAATTTTTACCCTGCAAAGAGGCCAAGGAGTTCCCCTCATTCCTCAGTTCCCCCGAGAGATGCCCCGCCCAAACGTTCTCTCGCGCGGGCAGTGTCCCTCGCCGCTTTGACTAGTCTGTCAGCATCATCTGTTTCCTGATGCCATTTCAGGCCCAGTTGATCAGTTTTCTTCTGCAAGTTTTGGCACCATGGCGCCAGTTGGTAGTTTGAGGTATTCTATTGCAGTGACTTAAAAACACAAAAGACATGATGATGTTTATAAAAAGAACATTTTTATTTTCTTTTACAATTATTTGGACAACTATTTCAGTGTCGTTTTATAAACCATAAAGAAGGCACGTATACACAACTATATGATAACTGAACAGGATATTTATCGTCGACTGCTTGTTTTTGATGAGGTACTTTTAATGTCCCTACGTAAATTGTTGAGGCTACTTAAATTAATGTGTCATATTTTATTGCTAAAGACTAGTTTGGTTTCATTTTCAATGTCAACAATTACTTACTTTTACATTCAAATGCTCATTATGTAAGTGAAGTCAAAAAAGGTCATTACAGTGTTCATTTTCTTATATTGTATAACACACATAATTTTTAAGTAATGTCATCATGACAAAATTTGAGAATTTCAGGACTTCACAAAAAACTTATGCTCCACTCAAAAGATGCTATCTGCACAGTACAAGCACCACAAATCTAATGTCTAACAAAGAGTCTTGTTCTGTGTGTAAAGGTAACACAGGAATCATAGATGATACAAGTTTACTTCTAGAAGGCTATTGTGCTCACAGACTGTCTAAATCTAAGTTGTGGACTAATGGGAAACTCAAGAAGTACACTGGTATTTAAACACATTGATGTTAAAGAACGGTAATACTGCTAAGTCATGGGCATAACGTGTGAAAATATTTCCACTGAAAATGCAAAATGCATGACACATTCATTGACTGTCTAAAAGTTTTAAAAATCTCCCTTATAAGTGGTGAAATAATAATCACTAAATTTTGTGCATGAACAAAATCGAATTGATTGTAGGGAAGATGAAAGGAGAATGCAGTATTCAAATTTGCGCAAAAGAGAAGATCAAGTCACTTTTCATGTGGGTTCCAGCATGCATAAGTACATGAGCACAAAGTTTTGATACTATCTGGTTAAAAATGATGATGGGATTGTAAGAATAATCCATGAGGGTTGTCTACAACAGGTTAACAAGCGTGCACTGAAGTATACCTGTATACACTACAAACCTAACTGTCTACTAAGTACACACTTACAAATGCATGCTTGCAAGTACACACTTACAAACGCATGCTTGGCCAAGTACACACTTACAAATGCATGCTTGCAAGCACACACTTACAAACGCATGCTTGACGCATAGAGTTATACGGCGTCAAGCATGCGTTTGTAAGTGTGTACTTGCAAGCATGCGTTTGTAAGTGTGTACTTGGCCAAGCATGCGTTTGTAAGTGTGTACTTGCAAGCATGCATTTGTAAGTGTGTACTTAGTAGACAGTTAGGTTTGCAGTGTAAGCAAATATACATGTATATCATATATGGCACAAACATTTATAGTCCTAGAAAAATATCATATACTCAAATCTCATACACATTTGATGATTTTGATAAACTTATCCACTTGTTATCACAGGTGATAAAGAGACAGCCACCAGACAAAAATGAAATTTGAGAGTGGTGCAATCTAAATTTCAGACAGTTTAAAACAACTAAATTGTGTCAATAACGTTTTCTTATAGAATAATTTAAGCAACAAGATACTTCTGAATTTTGAAGGCTCAAAACAGGAGTTCACATAGGCAGGACTAGAAATTTAAAAATTGTGAAACTATACCTTTGCTCTTGAATTGGCCCTTCTACAGAACAACTGAAATAAATCCAATCTTATTTGAATGAAAGTTTATGAATTGTGATATGATCCTGGCAGTATAAGACATATCCATACTTGCTTTGAAATGTTCAATTTATCAACTGAATAGAAAAATTAATGCAACCAAATTCGGTTTGGTTATAAATAAATTACACTTGAATCTCAACCAAATATTTAAAATGAACATATGCATAAACATAATCTACAGCACTTAATCACAGCATAAACACTGACTAATTATCAACATTAACAACTGCTAAGTATCATTCACATTTCAGACTTTTTAATGTCTGTAAAAGGCTCAGTTGAACTCAGTTCTTGTCAGAAATACTAACATGGCAACCAAGGCTCTCAAGATTAAGACAAGCATTAGAGATGAAGAAGAGACCATTCACATAAATAAAACTGGTATTAAATTTGAATTTTCTTGAAAACCAACAACAACCACCAAAAAGACAACACGGCGCCGGAGGCATTACATCAAACTACATGCATTTCTAGAGGTGCGTAAGATTTTGTGACTATTTTGACAAATAAAACATAAAAGGGAGTGCAATTTGTTGCATTTGTACAGTATTGTACGATAGAGACATTGCATTTTAAAAACATGTCAAACTCACACCCACAGCTTGCCCTTAATTGACACTTGGCTGCTCTGGAAGTACCAAATGAGCCAAGAAACAACACTTGGCCACAATACCATCATTGCAATACAATATAACATTAGCTCGACCTTCGTCTGCACCATTCATTCATTCATTCAATTCATTCCTCTCTAAATACACACGGACACTCACTCACACACGGACACACACACAAACATACAAACAATCACATACACAGAACACACCCATTTAAACTGACTTCCACGCGGGAGGGTTCAATCCAAGCACTGGATGGTAGTCCTAGACTACAGTGCGGCTAGCCTGAGCACTCTCGTCGAGAACATCCATAAGACGACTGTGCAGGCAGACAGCTGCAGGTGGCCGGCCCCGCTAGCCTTGTCCTTGCCGGCCTCCGCCCCTCTGCCGGGAGACGAGGACTGCTTCGACCCGGCGTGCCCACCGTCCGTGGTCCAGTTGCTGTTGGAGTCCACATTGTTGGCATCTGCAAGAGCGAGAAGGCAGAGTCAGTTTCGTCGCCAACAACTGGCAGTAGGAAAGAACACACACTCGAGCAACTTGCAATGACGCTCAGTGGGCCGGAAGACCAGTGGAGGCGGCCAAAATTGTAGACGCACTTTGAGCGTCGTTAAACTGGACTCTAACCGGACGTGTGACCCCCACCAATGGATTCCCCGTTCGAGAAGCAGTCCATTGGTGGGGTCACACGTTCGGTTGGAGTCCCATTTAGCGACTCTCGAGCTCAAAACGCGTCCTGGATTTAGACCACCTCCACCGCGTTCTACTGGCCCACTGTGTGACGAAGTTTGGGCGCGACTCACCGACTGACGGGCCTTCGTCGCCGGAGCCCTCCATGCCGGAGCCCTCGGAGGGCACGTTCCAGCTGTCGTGGTCCTCGTCGTCGCTCCAGGTGCCGGGCGCGTAGTGGCCGCGGCCCACGGCGCCGCTCGCGCCGCCAGCAGCGCTGCCCTCTGCCTCGGCCTCGTAGCCCTCCTCGTCGCGGACGAACGAGTCCGACTCCGGCACCGTGGCCAGCTCGGCCAGCTGGCTCAGCACCAGCTGCCGCAGGTGGCGAAGCTGGTCGCCTAGGTGCGGGATGGCCTCGGTGGCGCCGTGCGACCCCCACGGCAGCTCGGGGTTGTAGCGCTGCGCGCTCACCGACGCGGCCACTACCGTCTTGGTGTACCTGCAGCAGGAGGGGGGAGGTTATACTCCAGGCGAGAGGGCAGACAACGGCGCCGTCGATACTCCTCGCGCGCAGAGGGAGCCTTGCAACAGGCAACACACGCGGCAGGGCTGCGTGCGGGCTGCCTACCCTCGCTCCGTCAGGCGCTCGGCGGCCAGGCGCTCAGTGGTAACTCACTCTCCGACTCGCTGGCCGTTCCAACAGGGCTGCGAGTTCTTGGACGCGAAGCCCTCGTCCGCACACAGCACGTCGGCCAGGTCCGCGTAGAAGGAGCGGCTCCTCAGCAGCGACTCCTGCAGCTCGCGCAGCGTCTTGGCGAAGTGCACGGCGGAGGCGGGCGACGCCGGCGACCCGAGCGGACCCTCGCCGCCGACGCCAAGCACGTCGTCAGCCAGTGGGTACGGGTTGCGGCCCCACCAGGGCCACGGCGTCGTCGAAGGCACCGCGTCGGCGGCCACCTCCACCCACTTGGGCGGCCCGCAAGCCGACTTCATCTGCAACAAGAATGCCGTGAAGGCCAAGGTCAATAACCTGGCGGAAAGCACGCAGCACAGGGACAAAAGACCGGTAGAGGCGGTCAAAATCCCGGAATCACTAAATGGGACTCGAACGGAACGAGTGACCCCACCAATGGATTGCTCTCTGATCGAGGAATCTATTGGTGGAGTCACACGCTCTGTACGAGTCCTGTTCAGCGACTCTGGTGCTCAAAAAGTGTCTAGAGTTTAGGCCGCTTGCGCCAGTCTTCCGGCCCCTGGGCAGCGACGGAGTCTTCGCCACTTGGAACAGCTCCGTTTGAGTCACCGGGACGGGCGTCGTCGCGGTGCCCGAGGCGAGGCGCGGCGGCGTGCCTCTCTGTCTGGACGACGGCCGGCGCGGCGCGGCGCGGCCTGCACGACGGGCGGGGGCGCGCAGAGTGGGCAGGCGGGCGTGGCGGCGCGCACACACTCACACACACGCCTCACCGCCTTGTGAAGTAGGCTCACCCTGTTATATATGGGCAATGCCTGCCGCGGCGGACAGCGTGAGTTATGACCCGCCCTACCCCGCCCCGCCCCTTCCCCGCGCTCTCAAATTAAAACATCTTTCGCGTCCGTCCCGCCCGATCGCATGAATCAGCCTCCAGAGACGCCATGGTCAGTACGGCCGGCCGGCTGATTCCGAGCGAGCGGTGCATTCGTCGCTCTGTCCTTCTCGCACTCAAGGGTTGACTCGCAGGGGTGCGCGACAGGCAGAAGGCTGTTCGGACCCCGCCTGCATTTCCGGCGGCCCCTTTGGGCCTCGCAGAGCCTCGCAGACCTGACAGGGTATCATCGGCGGGTGGGCTCGGCCGGGCACGGAGGGGCGGAGGCGAGGAGGCATTCGCCCGCAGTCGACGTCCGCGCGAGGAGCGCTCCCACAGCCTGCAGCCCAGCCTAGCCTTGGCTGCCGTGCCGCAGAGCCGCGGACAGAGGTCCCGTCTCTCTCGCACCCCCACGGCACGCGGCACGCCCCGTGAGTGCGAGAGAGACGGAGCGCGGTGCGGAATCGGTCTCCTACCGGTGTGGCGGTGCCACAGACCACCACAGCCCCGCCACAGCCGGGTAGGGCCCCGGGGCGCGGACGGGCCGGGCCGGGCCGGGCCTGTCGGTGTCGGTCGGCGGGCGCGTCTGGATCGCTCACCTCCGGGCTCCGGGCCGTCCCGGCCGTCCGGGACGCTACGCCATAAAACTTGGGCAATTAATTGAGGCGATATACAAGGCGGCAAGTCATGTGTGGCGGCGAGTCTGTGCATTCCAGAGGACTGCCGTAACTCGGCCAGGCAATGCCGCCAGCTCGTTAGCCCAAGCCCCGCCTGCAGACTGATTCCGAGAGTCGCTTTCGTCGCTCTGTCTCTCTCGCACCTATACGGGACGCCCTGTGAGTGCGAGGGAGACGGAGCGACGAAAACGACTCTCGGAATGAGTCTGCTGCCCCGCCCGGCGCGCGACCCGCTGGGAGGAACGCTTGACGCTTCGCGCCGCCGAGGACGCCGACGACGAGTGACGTCCGTTTAGCAGCTCGCCGGTGGCATTTCCCCCCACCGCCTTCCTCGCCGCGTCGCGCCGCTCACTCGTGAACGGCCGGGTTAGCCTGGTGCAACCAAGTGCAGGCCGGTTCATTACCGCTTTGGCCGGGTTAGCCTTGCGCGGACCGCGTCACTGCAAGTATTCCACTTTCTGGGACTCAAGTACTCACTTTCGGAAAGTGGAACCGTACAGTGCCCGCGGCCCGAGCGTCGCTGTACAGTACGCACCGGCCGCGCGGTGAAAGAACTCCCCGCGGCGATACACCGCGCGCGAGGTGCCTGCGGCAGGCACGGGGTAGCGCCGGGGCCAGTCCTCGCAGCACAGTGAGGCGGTCCAAAAACCCCGGACGCGTTCTGAGCTCCAGAGTCGCTAAATGACACTCGAACCGAACGTGTGGCCCCACCAATGGATTGCTCTCCGAACGAGGAATCCATTGGTGGGGTCACGCGCTCTGTTCGAGTTCTATTTAGCGCTCTGCCCGGTGAGCCCAAACCGTGAAGTGGTCCCGAGGGGCGCCTGCTGCACTTTCTCTGCTGTTCGAGGACGACGACGAGGCCACCTTTATTCACTTAGAGGCCTCGGCTCGGGGTGCGCCGGCCTCGGCCTTCCAGGGCCCTTCCAGGACCCTTCCAGGACTCCAGGAGCGCGCGACCGGCCGCCGGAAAATGGCCGGGGAGAGAAAAAGAAGCGACGGCAGCAACGAAAGGAGCCGCCGCTTTAAAATAATAACAATAAAAACAATAAGGCATCGGGTAACAAAAACCGAAACGAGAGGTAAATAAAAGAGTTGGCGATCTGGTCCTGCCCTGGCCGCCCGGTCCTGCGCGAGGCGAGGGCCGGCCGACCGTCCGACTGTCCGGCCCCATTCATTCGAACCCCTTCCCCCTCGGTCTTCCGTCTCGCTCGCACCCGCTGCGGGCCCGGCGCCGCGCTCTGGAACGTCGCTCTGACTCATCGGGGCGGGGGGAGGGGGTGCATCGGTAGGCCGGCAGTGTGATGGCCGCGTTTAGAGTATAGCACCTGTCTTTGTCGCACTTGAGCCGGTCCGGCCGGCTGGAATCCCTGGTGGAATGGCCGGGCGGACACAAGAGCGGACTCGACTTTTTTTTTGCGGGCAGGAGGAGAGCCCTGGGCCGTGACTCACACGTTCGAACGCTAACCAGCGAAGCCGAGCGAAGCAGTGGGAAAGGAAGAGGGCACAGCGCCGCACAGCGCAGGCGGAGAAGGACAAGAAGCAGGAGAGGAAGAGCCGAGTCCATGTTGCACTGTGCCGTCCCGTCAGACCAGACCGCCGCAGTTTTTGTACCTGTTTCATTCCTCGCCAACTTGCCGTTCTCAACCTGCCCGATCCCTCTTTATGCTTTCCTTTATTTTCACTTTTGACTTGGCTCCTCTTCCCTCTCCGTCTCTCTCACGGTCAGTTGGGGCCCAAGACACCAGGGAAGGCCACATTGCTCGGCTCGGGCCGGTGGACTCCAGCGCCGCGCGTCCGGTGAAACGGCCCTCAGGTGCACGGCGTGCACGGTGTGCGCCGCGGAGGTGCGTGCGCGCGCGAGCGGCAGGGGGACTCTTTCTGGCAAGTGCGCCAACTATTTCAGTCGCGAGTGGAGTGGATGACCCACCCTCGCCTTGGCTGAGCCTTGGCTGGGGTCGGTGCGTCGCCTCGGTGCAGCCGGTCAGACAGCCAGGCGGGCAGGCGGGCCGGCGGGCGGACGCACGGGCGGCAGCAGAACAAGAAGGCCTGCATTGTGCTGGTCACGTGACGCGACCTTTACGGGTGTGGCGGCGGGTCGCCGAGGAGCGACGAAAGCCCCGGCGAGCCGCGCGTCGTGGCGCAGCAGCGCAGCGAAAGGGTACGCGGTTCACCCCCTCCCCCCCCCCCTTGCCTCGGACGTCCCTTGTTTTTGCGACGGCGTGGCGAGGCGTGGCGCGCCGGCCGCGGCGCCGGTGAGTCTATTCCTAGCGGCCCTGCCCGAGGCTGCCCCGAGGCTGCCCCGAGGCTGCCCGCCGCCGCACAGCTGCTCGGACACGGCCCCTGACGCCTTGGGCTGCAGGCTGCCGTCGGCGTGGACTGCCCAGAGTAGTAGGCAACCCACAAGCAGCACGTTGCCGTGGCCCAGTGGGCCAGGCCAGAAGACCGGTGGAGGCGGTCAAAACCCCGGGCGCGTTTTGAGCTCCAGAGTCGCTAAATGGGACTCGAACCGATCGTGTGACCCCACCAAAGGATTGCTCTCCGAATGAGGAATCCATTGATAGGGTCACATGCTCGGTTTAGCGACTCTGGAGCTCAAAACGCGTCGAGGGTTTTGGCCGCCTGCGCGTTGTCGGCGCCACTGCGAACTGCAGCGAGCACCACCTGGCGGCTGGACGGGGAACCCAACCCACAGGCAGCCTGCTCCGCGCCGCTCGGCTGGCACGCGGCGATGCAAGCAGTCGCCCTGCCCGTCCCCGGCCACAGCCCCCGCCCCGGCCTCTGCCCCCGCCCCTGCACCGCAAATCACATGTAAAATATCTCGTGCGCTGCCGCAAATCACCTGGGCCTAGGCCTAGGGTGTAGGGAGGGCAGTGAACACGGCGACTTACAAATGCGCCCAACATGCCCGTAAATTGTACGCGCCGCGTCCGACGTCCGAGGCCCCGGACTGGTTTAGCGGGCCGGTTCGCAGTTCGCACGCGGCGTGGGTTCAAATACCGCGCCGCCATCGTTTTCAGCGTTCTCGACTGGACTCGGAACAATGGCGCGAGGCGGCGGGGCAAGCCGAAAGTCCAAGTCATGTTTATTTCTCAACCGCCAGTTTTTCTGATAAGGAAATGGGCGTTCCTCCACCTAGCACCCCGACGCGAACCTCACCTTCCGTTCGACGGCGGGGCCGTGCTCCATGGCGAACATGATGGCCTCCGAGATCTTGTTCTCCATCTGGCGGATGGCCTCCTCCGCGTTGAGCTGGTACGGCGCGGCGCGCGCGGTGTCCCTCGGCCTGCCGGGGAACGGCGGCGCCGCGGCCGCCGAGCCGGCCAGCTTGGCGGCGGCCTCCACGAACGAGGCCCAGGGCTCGTCCAGGTCCGAGGTGCGCTCCGTCACGCAGCCCCGCAGCACGTTGAGGCAGTAGCCCTGGCACGGGCGCACCGCCTCGCCGAGCCCCGCGCACCGCGGGCACGCCCACAGTCGCAGCAGCACCGCCGGGCACGCCGAGCTGCAGCACACCAAGACCGCCGTCAGCAAGGCCGTCAGCATCCTCATAGTGGGCCAGAAGACAGGTTCTCGCGCTCAAAATCCCGGACGCGTTTTGAGCTCCAGAGTAGCTAAATGGGACTCGAACCGAACGTGAGACCTCGCCAATGGATAGCTCTCCGAACGAGCAATCCATTGGTGGCGTCACACGCTCGGTTTGAATCCCATTTAGCGACTCTGGAGCTCAAAACGCGTCTTTGGCCGCCTCCACCGGCCTTCTGGCCCACTGCGTGCCGGCAGAGCGGCCTGCTAATGGGACTCACCCTGAGGCCGGGTCGTCGATGAGCATGGAGTCCGTGGCGTTGAGCACGTCGGCGCCGATGCTGAGCACGCCCAGCAGCACCCTGGCCGCCTCCAGGGCGCGGCTCAGGCTGTGTGCCAAGGCGCGCGGCGCCTCGCCGAAGGGCTGCACCTCGGCCATCCTGGACGACAGGCACTGCTCGTACGTCGCCTCCAGCTGCCGCTGCGGCGCGCCGCCCTGCGCCAACACGCAAATTAGCACAATCCAAACATACATCAAAGCGACACTTGCAACCCGCCCGGCCGGGGACGTACCCGCTTCATCGGCTGCGCCGCCGTGTGGAAGGTGAGCGGGAACAGCTTGGCGAAGAACCTGTTGACGGAGTCCGTCATGGAGAGCCCCTGCGGCGGCGACGACAGCCAGGCCGCCTCCGCGGCGCCCTGCGCGGCCTGCTGCGGGGCCGGCGTGTCCAGGTAGCGCACGATGTCGGCGTACAGCGAGTGGATGGGCTCGTTCGCCAGCAGCGCCATGCGCTTGTACACCTGCGCGAACAGCGTCAGCGTCTTGCCCTCGGACCAGCGCGCCAGCCGCACCAGGTGGTCTGCAACACAGGCGACAGGTTCAAGCACCGCTCCACGGACGCCGGCATGCAAGTCGAAAGTACAATGCCGCGGGAGGGGGGGATTCGAACCCGCGCCCGCCCCAGACTCCCCCACCCTCTGCAAACAAATCAAGCGACGTCGTTGAGCATTCATAAATGTCGTTTGTCGCCTAGAAGTCGGCCGGGGATATTTATAAAGAGGTGAAATGGCGACGCCGCCCCTCCCCCTCCCCCTCCCCCGCCCGTCGAGACAGCGGTCCCCTCCCCCGCAACGCTAGCCGGCCTGCGGTTAACAACCTCCCCGCTGTAAACAAAAACACCGTCCTCGCCGGTCCTCGCCGCCCGGCCCCGCCACTGGCCGCGCGCTCAACGCTCCAATAGTACTAATAATAAGTTGTAACCCCCGGGACGACGCCGGGCGGGGCGGCGCGGGGCGGCGCGGGCAGCTGTCACCGCGCGGAAGACAATGTTTGCCGAGGGACACGCAATAAAGTCTGCCGTGATGCCGGACGGGTAGCAGCAGCGGACGGGGCGCCGAGCCACGCGCAGTGGGCCAGCCGGCCGCCGGGACAACCAACTCTGGCGGCAAAGTTTGGAGCTGCGAGTCTCTAAAAGAGGACTGCCGACGGACTGCCCTTCGAACGAGGGGTCCAGCAGTACCACCACACGTTTCGTTCTGAAAGGACTGAAAGCGCGAAACGCGTTCGGAGAGTCCGCCTCGGTAGGCAGGCCAGGCCGCCTGCGAGGTAGGCAGACGACGGCGGCCTCGCGCCGCGGAGCCTCGCGGTGCTGCCTACCCGGCCCGCTGCAGGCGCTCCCGCTCCAGCGAGGAGGCTGCCGCCCGCTCCAGCAGACTGATTCCGAGAGTCACCGCTCTGTCCCTCTCGCTCTCATGGGGCACCCCGTGTAGGTGCGAGAGAGACGGAGCGACGACTCCCGGAATGAGTCTGCAGGCCGCGCCGTCTTCTCATTCGAGGCGCTGGAAATTAAAATCGGCTAGACGGTCCGTGTCCCTCGTGCCCCTCGGCCGCGCTGCGCGCTCCGCGCCCGGCGGTTCAATGCACGCCTAATGGCGGCGGAATTGGCAGAATACGTTTCGTTAGCGGCCCGTTTGCAATTAAGAGTACCGCCCCTAGTTGGGGCGGGGTGGGACGCGGCGGGGCGGCCAGTGCACTGCAGAGTCAATCAAAAGTGGAGCCGCTGTGTCGCGGCAGCTGGGCCGCGGTGGGCGACGTCGGGGAAGCCCCTTGCTGGGTTCCGGGCGGGCCCGAGGCACAGTGGCCAAGAAGACCGCTGAAAGCGGCCAAAATAAACGCGTTTTGAGCTCCAGAGTCGCCAAATGGGACTAAAACAGAATGTGTGACCCCACCAATGGATTGCTCTCAGAACGAGGAATCCATTGGTGGGGTCACACGTCCGGTTCGAATCGTTCTTAAGCGACTCTGGAGCTCAAAACGCGTCAAAGCGCCTCCGCCGAGCCTTCTGGCCCACTGTGCGAGGCGCAGCGATCTGGTGCGGACGCTGGGCCGCTGCCACACTGCCACGACGCCCGGCCACGCGGCCCGCGGCCACGCCCAGTATGCTAATTGGGAGTATGACGCGGCCTTGCCCGCCATTGTCTCGCATGAGTGTGTCCTGTCGCTCGCTCTCTCTCGCACTCGCGGGGCGCTGCGCAATGCTCCGCAATGCTGCGCAGGGGTGCGAGAGAGACAGAGCGACCGCCGGGCCGCGCGTTCCGCGAAGCGACGCGAGGCACTCCAGCGGCGCAGCGGCGCACTGGCAGAAAAGCGCCAGGCCGTTTCGATCTGGGCGGCAGCGCGGAACCGGCCAGAATTTCAGAGTCCGCTGTAAAACACGACAGCGTGTCGGCGCCAAATTTTGGCCGAAGGCCGTTCCTTTGGTGCGGCTATTTGTGCCGGGGTGTCAGGAGGACTGAAAGCGTCGCTATCACTCGGCCCATTACACCGCACCGAGCACTCCGTCCCCTGCCTCTCTCTCTCTCTCTCTCTCTCTCTCTCTCTCTCTCCTCTCTCTCTCTCTCTCTCTCTCTCTCTCTCTCTCCATCCCCTGCCGCCACCACGGGTCCAGAGTGCGTCCTCTCTGAGTGCGGCCGTGGAGCCTATCTGACACGCCATCCCTGCGGCGGCTTCATCACACACGCCCCAACCCCCGCTGCCCCCGCCGCCCCCACGACCCGCTGCCCACCGCCCGAATATTGATACGACGCAAAGCACACTTTGAGCGCTCCGGCGAGCTGATTCCGAAACAGTGCTTTCGTCGCTCTCTTGCACTCATGGATCGCACCGTAGGGGCGAGAGGGAGAGCGACTAGAGCACTGTTCGAAATAAGCCTGCGGACCGAGGCGGCTCCAAATCTCACTAATGACAGTTGCATCTGCTGCTTGGCCAATCGCAATGTGTGCGCGGCGTGCAGCGAGTCACGGCCCGCCAATCAATTTAAATGTGAATGTGGCGGCGTGACGTACTGCTACGTACACTGCAGCGCGCGGCTCATTGCTGGTTCTAGAGGCCCGAGTGTGCGGAGCGCTGCTTTCTCTCCGTCGCACTCGCACCGGACCCTGATGGATGACCGGCCGGCCCCGCCCCCTTCAATTTGAACCACGAGTAGTACAGTGCAGCATCCATCGCGACACCATCGCGACACCCGGCCCGGCATGACGCAGTACGTACGTACAGTCGCACGCGAAACCTCGCTCTCTGCAGACTGATTCCGAGAGTCGTTTCCATCGCTCTGTCTCTCTCGCACTCATGGGACGTGCCCTATAGGTGCGAGAAAGACAGAGCGACGAAAACGACTCTCGGAATGAGTCTGCCGCCGGGGCCACCGCGACCAAAACACGCGCGTCGGCTGCGCTAGAGCGGGCAAACACAACATTTACACCGTAACAATGTAAAGCCGCGCCGAGGCCGAGGCGCCCTACGGGCCCTTCAGGCCCTCCGGGGACTGAGGTGCGGTTTGACAAGTCCTGGAGGGTCAGGGAGGCGCGCCCGGGACGCCGGGACGAAAGGGGAAGAGGAATTCACTAGAGTGGGGGGGGAGGAAGGCCTCGAGGGGGCACTCGACTCGAGCGGCGTATGCAATGCCAGGTAGGGCCACACACACACACACACACACACACACACACACACACGCACACACACACTCGTAGAGTGTAGTAGGGCCTTGCTCGACGAGCAGTTTACAAGCAGTCTTTGTGTGTGCGCTGCACCCCAACCGGGCACGGGAGTCAAACATCATGAAGGCTGAGGACTGACGGACGGCCTGCGGGCCAAAAGAAGAGGGCAGGTGGCAAAGTGGTGGGGGGTGGGGTAGGGTGGTGGTGGCATAATTGGTACGAACAGTCCCGCCGTCTAGGGCCACGCCAGGAGTAGCTCGGGGACCGCGCGGTAGCACGGTTCCGCTCGGAATGCAAACTTTCGACTCGGCCACTCATGTTTGTATTCATGCGAGAAGTTTTGGGCGGCCCCTGTACCCTACTTCTTCCCCTTCGCTGGGGTTGACCCCCCTTTGCAGACTGACGCCGAGAGCTCTGTCTCTCTCGCGCTGCTGGCGCGTCCCGCGTGGGTGCGAGAGAGACAGAGCGACGACTCTCGGAGTCAGTCTACTGGACGGTGGCCAGCCCCCCCAGCCCGCGCTGCACCGACGGCCGTCTCACCCCATACCACGGCGGCGAGACCCGCCCCTGCGGCCCCGGCCGCCCCGCACGGCGAGCCAAACATTTGCAACATTTTTCACGCGTGCCCGGCCGAGGCTTCGCCTGGCACTGCCTGGCACCGCCACGGACTGCCCAGGGCGAAAAGCCAGAAAAAAGTTGGGCTGCGTACAACGACTGCACTTCCTCCAGCGAGCCGCGCTGGAGGCACGCTGGAGCCACGCTAAAGCCACGCCCCCGCCAGCCTGGACCTGCCTGGAGAGATACCGGGGCACGCAACGCATCCCGCGAGGCAGCCAGCCAGCAGACTCATTCCGAGAGTCTCTCACTCCGTCTCTCTCACACCTACAAGGGACGCCCCACGAGCGCGAGACAGACAGAGGGACAGACTCTCGGAATCGGCCGGAGTCGGCAGTCCGCCCACAACAAGGAGAAACAGCGCGACTTTAACGACCAGGCCCGAATTTAAGTGCAAAACTTGAATGGGCCGAAGAAAAACAAAAACAAAAGTAAAAAGAGAGGGGCTCGCGCTAAACGCAGTTAAGTACGAGTTGGACTTTCTCGCGGAGGAGGATAGCCCGGCCCGCGAAAGGTGCGATGCGTTTCAACAAAACGAGGAATCCCATTCAAAGGATCTTTAAAGAATTTCACCAAGTTTGATCATTTGGGACGGATACAAGAGTAAACGTAACATATTTTTTCCATACTGTATTATTATTTTTTATTTTTTATCTTCAAGCTTAAGTGAATTAAATCACAAATTATATTCATTCGTAGCTGTATCAAATGATCAAACAACTGAGTGAAATTCGCCAGCGTTTAAGATAAGATTCTTTTAGGAGGGGGAACGCCCGGATAAGATCTTCTGAATAGAATCCCTCGAAAAGCGTGATTTCGCGGACAGAGGGCGGTGCTAGGCGAGACAAATAACGGAGTCGTGCGTCCATACATTACGCACAGTTTGACCCCCGCTGCCATCCCTCTCGCACTCGCCGACAGTCCCTGGGGAGCGGCGAGGACAGGCAGACCTAAGCGCGTTACGTGATAAGTGGATGATCCTTAAGGGCAACCAACAGGGCCTCGCGATCCTGTGCGTCACACCTGTGTGTGTGTGTGTGTGTGTGTGTGTGTGTGCATGGGGAAATGGGGGGGGGGGGGGTGTTTCAGGTCTGGAGGCGCACGTCTACAGGGTCCCCTTCCATCGTATTGCATAATGAAAACTCCTGAAAAAAAGACGGGGGAGGGCACGAAGGTGTTTGTGTGTGTGTGTATGTATGTGTGTGTGTGTGTGTGTCTCTCTGTGTGTGTGTGTGTGTGTGTGTGTGTTCGCAAAAACGGCGCCAGCGTCACACACACCGCGTGTATATTGATGAGGATAACCTAACCACCGACACGGCGACAGGGCGACAGGGCGCACTCGATGCAGGCGGCCCGAGAGGAAGGCATCAATGTCAAGCACGCCGTGGCGCGTCCGTCGACCCCGCCGACCGCGCGTCGGGGGGCTGCGGGCCAGAGGAGGGGGGGGGGAGGGGGAGGGGGAGGGGGAGGGGGAGGGGGGAGGGGGAGGGGTGGGAGGGACTCACCGCGGCGCGGTAACTCGAAACGCGCACACCGCGGGTTCGAGTACCGCAGGTGTGTGCAGACTATTTTTTCCACCCTCCATGGAAGCGACTCTGTGTGTGTGTGTATGTGTGTGTATGTGTGTGGTGTGTGTGTGTGTGTGTGTGTGTGTGTGTCTGTCTGTCTGTGTGTCTGTGTGTTTTGTGTGAGTCCACCTGGAACTGTCCCGCGCTAGTTTGGCGCAGCGAGTTGTTGAGTTGTCGAGTCCCGAATGAATGGGCCTGGCGAATGGCACTATGTGGCGAAAGCAGACGCTGCAGGCCGCCTAGCCCAGCGCGTCGCACAACGGCCGGCAAAGTTGTCTTTTGCATCGGGCGAGTGGCGCCGGGCGTAAGCCAGCAAGCACAGCAGACTGATGCCGAGAGTCCATTTCCGTCGCGCCGTCTCTCTCGCACTCATGGGGTGTCCCCTGTAGGTGCGAGAGGGACAGACCGACGAAAACGACTCTCGGAATCAGTGCACCGGGAATCTGCTCATCTTCACGCAGGCTGCAGCCCCATTAGGGTCCATTAGGACGCGAGAACGGTGCGTTGTCTCAATAATCCCCTCGTTGCCGCGCGTTGGCCTCGCCGCCATGCGCGGCCTGGGGGCGGTCAGCGATCAGGGGGCAATTCGCCTCTTTTCGGCGACTGCGGCGAGCGGGGTAGCTCCGTCTCTCTCGCACTCACAGGGCGCGCCGTGGAGGTGCGAGAGAGACAGAGCGACGAAAGCGCCGCCCGGGTCGGGCCGGCCGCATTACGGACGTGTCCGGTGCGACCGCGCGTGACGAAGGTCACGGCGTAGGACACGGCGTGACGGCGGGCGTGACGTCACGGCGTGCGCCGGGCCGTGGCGTGTCACACGCCGACTGAATCCCTAATAGGCTGGCTTGGGGGCGCGGCCGTGGCCAGGGCGGCACGGCCAGGGCGGCCCCGAAAGAGGGGCTGCGGACTGATTTGATAGGGTGGAGGGCAGGGCAGTGGAGGGGCGGCGGAATGACGTCGGGGAGGCCTTTCCTTTCCGGCCCGGGATGCCGCAGCACCGCAGTGTGCCCGCCACCCTGATACCGAGAGTCGTCCTCGCCGCTCTGTCTCTCTCGCACCTACTCGGCACGCCCCGTGAGTGCGAGCGAGGCAGAGCGACGAAAACAACTCTCGGTATCAGTCTGGCTGCCCAACCGCGCAGTTTTGCAAGTTGGCCCTTCCTCGCAGCGCGGCCGCTTTGAGGCTCCGTTTCCGTCGCACTCGTGAAGCCCTGGAGCCGAGAAGCATTGCACTCGGAGAGACGCCGCCTCGAGCCCGCGACCCACTTCGCGCTGCAGTCAGCCGAAAGAACAAGGACCAAATGACAAGCGTTGCGGTGGCCCGCTGGTGGGCCGCACCGTTTGATTCGCGGTAGAGCCGCCCCGCCCCGCCCCGCCCCGCCCAGCCCCGCCCCGCCCCGCCCCGCGGCCCTCGGACAGGATGACTCGTCTCGAGAACATGTAGCAGTGCCATCGCATGGTCTCTTTGCTCATTTCATTTTTTTCATTCTCAGCGAGCGCTCCCCCCCCCCTCCCTCCCCTTCCCTCGCGGCCGCTTCCATTCGAGTGCGTGGCTTTTACGACCTACCTGTGCCTTGGCCGCCCCGCCCCGCCCTCGCCATACGCATTCCGGACGTCTCCTTCATGCCCTCGGTCCGCGTCCGCAGCAGCAGAGAGCCCCGGAGGGCGTCCGAGACGCGGCCCCAAACGCCCCAAAAGTGCGGCGCTGCTTCCGGAACCCATTTCCGGTCTGAGAGGTTGAAAGCTAAACGTGTCGCCAGCGCGCCAGCGTCTTGGCCGCCCCGCGATTTACGCGCACCTTTGACAGCAGTGTCAGCGGGCAGCGGGCATGCCTTGGGCACAAGGTGCAGACTGCAGACGACGCCCGGCCCGGACCCCGAGGCAGTGCCGAGCACTGCACTGTTTTACGACTTTTGAGGCAGGCAGCCAGGCAGGCAGCCAGGCAGCCAGGCAGCCAGGCAGGCAGCCAGGCAGGCAGCCAGGCAGCCAGGCAGGCAGCCAGGCAGGCAGCCAGGCAGCCAGGCAGCCAGGCAGGCAGCCAGGCAGGCAGCCAGGCAGCCAGGCAGGCAGCCAGGCAGCCAGGCAGGCAGCCAGGCAGGCAGCCAGCCAGGCAGGCAGCCAGGCAGCTGCCAAAGCACGAGACTCAGCCAAGTGCACCTCCGGCCCGACGAGTTACGGCTGCAACACCTCTGCGACTTGCAACGCTTGCAACGTTGCACCGCGCGCGTTGCATGGGCTTCATTTATTTTGTTTTTGTATTTTTTTTTTCTGCAGCAGCGGCCATGCTTCTTGCCGGCATTCTTGCGTCCAGCCCGTGGACTTCCTCTTCTTCGCAGCACACCGTCGTCACCGTCCTCGTGGTCGGCGTCCTCGTGGTCGGCGTCCTCGTGGTCGGCGTCCTCGTGGTCGGCGTCCTCGTGGTCGGCGTCCTCGTGGTCGGCGTCCTCGTGGTCGGCGTCCTCGTGGTCGGCGTCCTCGTGGTCGGCGTCCTCGTGGTCGGCGTCCTCGTGGTCGGCGTCGGCGTCCTCGTCGTCGCCGTCCTCGTGAGGCGACGGCACCGGTTCGGCACCAGCGTCTTTCCTCCCCTCCCCGCGCGCTGTCTTTGAGCTGTTTGTCTACTCGGCGCGGCCCGTGTGCCAAGACGACGCACTGCTCCAGCGACAGCAGCGAGCACGCTCCGCCGGCCTCGCCACAATCACTGGAATTTGCCGGGAAAATGGAATTGGCGCGGCGCTTCGGCCTCCAGTCTGTCTCTCTCTCTCTCTCTCTCTCTCTCTCTCTCTCTCTCTCTCTCTCTCTCTCTCTCTCTCTCTCTCTCTCTCTCGCACTCCCGGGGCGGGCCGTCGCCGTACGGGGTGCGAGAGAGACGGGCAGTTAGTCAAGCCTGCAGACCGCAAGCTGATGAAGAGCAAGGAGGCGGGGCGGTGCTGCGGTAGGGCTAGGTGAGGCCGCCGCGCCACTGCCGGCGCCACCGCGACACCGCATGCACGCAATGTGGCGATGTGGAGCGGGGCCCCTGCAGGGGCGAGCCGAGCCGGGCCGGGCCGAGCCCCGTGAGAACGGAGCATTGTTCTGGCGGCTCATCTCGCAGATCCAGACATCCAGACAGTGGGGGGACATCTCCGGCGCCCGCAGCCCCGTGCCTCGGGGCGAACAGGACGCACTGTGCCAAGTTGAACCACCAGCCTCCCTTTGCACTTTAAAGGAGCTCAGGTCCGATCGACTAAAATTTGGTTCATTTTCTTAGTGTGACATCGTTTTGACTAAAGGCGAGTACCTAACCCAGCGGTTCCCAACCTTTTTCGGTTCGCGACCCCAAATTTGTAACAAAAAATTTCCGCGACCCCCAGGAAAAGTTTCGCGACCCCACGCGACCCCTCCTTTAGCATGCCTTTGATACAAAGTGCGATAATCCACCTTAGTTTGGGAGCAGAATTGCCGCAACGTTGATCAAAACGGCCACAAATGTCTTCTAAAAATCGTGTTTTGGGCCGACTTTAAGCAGCCACTGCGTTTGATCTGAGGCGGTATTTCGTCCTCCCTCAACGGGCATTTGGTCTTTGGACCTTCCTTTAGCATGCCTTTTTTACGGAGTGTGATTATCTGCCTTAATTTGGGAGCAGTATTGCCACAAAGTTGATCAAAACGGTCACAAATGTCTTTGAAAAATCGTGTTTTGGGCCGACTTTAAGCAGCCACTTCGTCTGATCCGAGGCGGTATTTCGTCCTCCTTCAACGGGCATTTGGTCTTTGGACCTTCCTTTAACATGCCTTTGTTACGGAGTGCGATTATCGGCCTTAGTTTGGGAGCAGTATTGTCTCAAAGTTGATGAAAACAGTAAAAAATGCCTTTGAATGCCATTTTGATCCACTTTGAGACAATACTGCTCCCAAACTAAGGCCGATAATCGCGCTCCGTAACAAAGGCATTCTAAAGGAAGGTCCAAAGACCAAATGCCCACTGAGGGAGGACGACATACCGCCTCGGATCAGACGCAGTTGCTGCTTAAAGTCGGCCTAAAACACGAGTTTTCAAAGGCATTTTCGACCGTTTTGAACAATTCTGCCAGCCGGGAAACAGCCGCGACCCCAGGCGACCCCAACCACCTCGCCGCGACCCCTCGAAATATTTTCGCGACCCCCTTTGGGGTCGCGACCCCAAGGTTGGGAACCGCTGACCTAACCACTTCCTCTTTCCTCGAAAGTCGATCTAACTTGTATAACAGTAGAAAATGGCAAATTTTTCAGAATTGATTTAGACTTGAGGCGCTGCCAGCAACACTTTGACGCCGTATTTCAGGTCTTCACACGATAACTCTACGCTGGCGAGTCGCGCAGCACCGCACCACTTCTCCTACACCGCCACCCAGACTCGCAGCCCCAACAGCCTACGAGGATGAAGAACGCAGTGGGGTCCACGAGGCGCTGTATATCAATTGGCTGCTGGCGAGTGGCAGGGCATCGGGGAAGTCCTTACTTGTTTTCAATTCCCCCCCCCTCTCTGTCTCTCTCTCTCTCTCTCTCTCTCTCTCTCTCTCTCTCTCTCTCTCTCTCTCTCTCTCTCTCTCTCTCTCTCTCTCTCCCCTCAGGGGCTGTCGTTGTCCTCCCAACTCGACAAAGCCCTCGCCTCTTCCGGCAGTGTAGGCAACCCCCGTCGCACTCCTCCTTTCATGTCCAGGGCATTATTCTTCGCCTTACACTGTTGAGCCCCATGTAACTCCACTTCGAGAAAATCGGAAAGCGCGCCGCCAATTATTTCGACATCAGAAAAGCGGAAAAGTCCGGATTTCAGTCAAAAGTTTTGTTTATTGATTTTCCTCCCCCTCCTTTCCAGGCAGAGTCTTTCTGGAAGTTGGCAACGGCAGCCCGCCTTAACAGTGTTCCAGGCAAGCGAGCAGACGATTAGCTGCCTTCCTGTTGACTGCAGTCGCTGCGGATCAGACTGAGAGTCGTTTCCGTCGCTCTGTCTCTCTCGCACCTGTAAGGTACGCCTAGCAGTGCGAGAGAGACAGGGCGACGAAAACGACTGGGTCTACAGCCCAATCGCGGCGATGGACTTAGCCGAGTCGAGCGGGCTGGCGAGGCGCCGCGTGGCGTCAGGGAGGCAGGCTTCTTGTTCCCCTACTTTATCGGTCCCGCGGGCCGGGCACGGCGCGGCACGGCACGGCACGGCAGAGGACTCCTAGACGTGTTTGTCTTCCGGCCTGGCCAACAGAGCGCTTATTCGGCACCTCCCGACCGACGCCTCCACTGTTCCATTCTTGTTCCGAGAGGGCGGTGGCCGCGGCCGAGGGCCTGCCCTGCGCTTTCGGAAGGCTCGTTCGTTACATCGCTCTGTCTCTCTCGCGCCCCACGAGTAGAGCCCCTCGGAAGCGCTCGGCGAGGTCCGACCCCCATTTGTTTCGGGCGCGGGCCAAAGTTCGGGAGAAGGCCCTTAAGTGCAGCGCGGCTGGAATGACTCCTAAAGTGGGAATGACGCTCCTGTCGGGTCGTGTTTGGCGTCGTGGTTAGCATTCCGATGGCTCAAGCGCCAGCCAGATCCGGCCGCGCGGGGAGGGATGCTTCGGATAGAGCACGAGAAGTATTCACTCAAAGTGCAATATGTACCCACCCGCCTGGATGCTCCTACACTATTCATATTCTTCTAATGTTCACTAATTGACCAATTTTGCGAGCCTATTGCTTCCAAACTGGCTGTGATAAGCGTTTCCGAGGCGCGGCATGAAAGAAAACTACTGTCTTCGGAATACCAGGACGTTGATGGACGTACCTGCAGCTAGACTGGTGGACGCAGTGGTCGCCCGAAGTCACCAAAAACCGCTTGTTTAACAGAGTCAGTCACTTTTCCAGCCCGTTGGCCGACCCCCTGTGCAAGTCCTTGGCGTCCCACACGACGGCAAACTCCACACCACTCGTCCGAGCCACGCTTCGGACGCGCCTCCCGCCTCAAAGACCCACCCGTTGCCGCTCTCTGCATGTTTTGGCGTCTGTTCCGGAGTGTCTCGTCCTTTTTGGCCGCCAGCAAAGTGTGTATACGACCAAAGTTGCAGCAAGCGGCACCCCCCCCCCCCTCCGTCTGACCTCCCCTCCCCGCCCCTTCCCTCCTCTCCCCGGGTTGTTGGCGCATAGAGCTGCAGCAGCATTCCAGTCGTGAAAACGTCGCCGCCAGAAACATGCCGTATGACACGCAAAATAACCGCCTGCCGCCGGAGCAGTGGCCGGAGCGGCCCGGGCACCGCGACGACGCCCCCCGCGCAGGCCGTCCTCGGCGTGCCGATGCACACCGCGACCGTGGCCGCGCGCGGACGCAGCCAGCCCTCGGCCAGCCCGCCCAGGGCACTCGTGTTCCCACGCTGCCTCCGCCCCCCTCCCCCTCTCGCGCACGGCCTGTCCCCCTACCTCCGGAGGCACTCCGTTTGTGGCGCACCGCCCCC